>NW_027307655.1:0-297500 GCF_964275005.1 Diadema setosum | reverse complement strand
ATTTTAGGGTTTTGAAAGGGAGGCCAGGAAAATCACCCCTCCCCCTCATTACATGCTTTTGAGAACTATCAAAATCACCCCTACATGTAGGAAGAGTGCTGGGGTAAAGAGTGTCCACAATTTCTGCAACTGCATGGACAGCAATATATTTAGAGAAGGTCTCGTGCTGAATGTACCGCAGAAGATGCACTTCTGCAACACTTTTCCTTTACTCAGGGTTCAGGCTGGGATTTCTGCAGATGGTTATGTTTGAAAGATCTTAGGAAAGATTAGTAAACTACCCCTAATTTGAAAAATTCCCTAGGAGAGGGATAAAATACCCCCTATTTCAAGGAATTTTCGGGGAGCTGAGCCCCGATCATATTCCCCTTTTCTTGGGTTAGACGAATCATTAGACTACAGAATTATGTCCAAAAACAGAAAGTCGCGAAATTTTAAGGATTTTGATGACAAGACTTTAAACTCAATTTCCTCGGCTCAGCCGTCAGCAACTTTCAGATCCCTTTGGCGTGGCGGTTTGCACACACATGCACACAAACACACACGCACACACACACACACACACGCACATATATGTATATATACATACATATACATGCATCACAAAAACATAAAAAAGTCGTCAGACCTGGATTTTTAGGTAAGGCAGTTTCGGAAACAGATGACGTTACGCTGTGAAATGATTGTATATCTCAAGTGAATTGGACTGTCCTATTAAACCGATCTCAATAATAGAAAGAAAGCACATACTCCGGAAAAGTGTGAACTGAAAGAAAGGCCCTGAGGGTCTATTCAAGGGCTTAATCTTTATCAAGCCGTGCTAGCTGTGCGATGGATTGGACAAAAAGGAGGATGTAAACCACTGGAGTAGCAACGATGAAGGAATTATCTGATCATGGTGAAATTGAGCACGCTTTATTAATCCCTGTCCATCATCAATGCAAACTTATTTGCATTAGAGTTGAAATAAAAAGTATGCACAGCGTTTTTATGAAATTAAGATAACTTTAGCAGACTTCTCTATAAAAAAGAAGGGTTAGAGAAAACCTGTCAAGAACACAATTTCCTGTCCGTTTAATGATCCCATACTGTAGTATAATGTAAAAGAAGACTTGCTTTTTCAAGGATATATGTATATATATATATATATATATATATATATATATATATATATATATATATATATACATATAAAACCCCGAAAGATTGCCTAGGTTCATGCATTCCATCTAGTTTCAGCCTTGACACGAAGTCGGTGCTTGCGACTTTTTGGGATTATGTGATGCATGGTTACATTTAAACAGTATTACTCTCTTCATTACTATATTCCAGCGTCTGTCACATGGCAGGTGTACTCGCTAGAAGACTGAAAGCCGACAAGACCAGCAAGATGACGGAGGTCGATGTCCGATGTGTAGAAATTGCAGGTTTGTGCCACGATCTTGGACATGGGCCTCTCTCGCACACCTATCAGGAATTCATTGAGGAACAAGGAAAGGACTGGAAGGTACTTTTATTCATATTTTCATAAAGTAGTGTAGGAAGGAATTCGAAAAACAACATGTCGAAATAAGTAGGATGTTACTTTCTTGAAACATCATAATAATGCCGTTGCATGGACATGTATTCATATCTGAATATTCAACTTTACCACGAATGTCTCAACAGTAATTGTTTTTAGTCTTTTGAATAATGCCAAGATCAGGTTATTGGTATAGTACAATATTAAAAACAAACAAACAAACAAACAAACAAAACAAACAAAATAGCAACGTGACAATGAAATATCATGCCATTACTAACGTGCATATGACCTCCACTCTCTTCACTTTATCTGTGCTTCCTTCCCAACGTGCATATGACCTCCACTCTCTTCACTTTATCTCTGCTTCCTTCCCAACGACTAGCACGAAGAACAATCTGTACGCATTCTAAGACATCTAATCGAGGCAAACAATTTATACGGAGAGCTCCGCAGATTTCGAATTGATGACAAGGAAGTGCATGTTATTTTTCAACTGATTGACGTCAAAAACACGGAGAAGGAGGTAGGCCTATTCATGTACAATGTTTGAATGTCTGATACTCGTTCTTTTTGTTTGGTCGTTAATTTTTTTCATTTCTTTGCGTTTGAGTTGTTACAGGGAGTCATTGGTAACAATTGTGTCACACTTATAGCCTACTTAGACAGAACAGATTTAAATTTATTGATCTTATTATGTATATGTATATGGGTGAGAATTTTGAACGATGTACAATTGCCAATTTTCGCACCTTATGACACTCTTTCCCTTAGAACACACCAGGATGATCTAAGAAACCAGATTCTTTCCTGTCATCTCAAAGCCTGGTAAATTTCCTTTCAGGAAATGTATGGTTTCGTTGACTTTTGAGTGATATTTTGCATTTGACAAGGACTTAAAGCGTAAAAATACGGTAAAAACGCTACTTTTGCAATAATTTTTGTTTTTCAAACAAATGATGTGCCTTCGTTATGGTACGTGGCATCTAATATCCGACTGTGTTGTGGATCTGACATATCATGGGCATGTACCATAGAATAAGAATTTTATGAGCACGTATATAATTACAGTGAACAATTGAAATACCCAAGCCCTAAATAGGCGAACGTCCGTGATGCTTTTATTTCTATCGCTGCTGCAAATTCTACTTTGTTGTCCCAACTGTAATGTATACGAACATTTAGTTTTCCACCTAATGTACATATCCTGCAAATATTGTACGCCTGCTGGCTGTACATGGGACGTAACATTCTTTTATGCAAAATTATACTGAGTTTTCGTTACGGACGTGCGTCCGTTATGTACTAATAAAGATCGTAGCCCATTAACCGTTATTGGCGATATTGTTCTGAGTCGTAATCAACTAAGGTCCAGCCACACGATGATATGTATGTTATGAGTTTGTGTCCATCCCTTGTCAAATGCGAACCGAAATTACATTTTTAGACGAAACTCCGAGAAAAAAAAAAGAACGTCCGTGATGATTAAGACATTATCGAGTGGGGCACCATCTTGCTTTGATGGCGAACGTACATTTTACCGTTGGTTCTCTAGCCAAAGAGCTGCATGTCATGTTTGGAGCGGACTGGGGCTCGTCTGCAGTTTTTGGACCATACGATTCACCGAAAATCAAGAAAATAATTAATATTTTCTCTTGAAAATTCACATCCTAATCCCTCTCTAAGCAATATATATGTTGAACGGGTGTCAAATTTCTTATAATTTATTATACTACTTGTATTATATATGTGACCCTGCACCTCAAAACAAACAAAAAGTCGCCGGACATGAACTTTTAGTTAAGATCATATTGTGAAAGAGCAGACTTTAAGTTTTAAATTGATGTATAACTCAAATAAAATGGACTTTCCTAACCTATCTAAATATTGGAAAGAAAGCACAAACTCAGTAAAAGTGTGAACTGAGAAAAGAGGCTCTGAAGTACAGTGTCTATTCAAGCGCTTAATCTTTACCAAACCGTGCTGGCTGTGAGATGAATGGGACAAAAAACAGGAAGTAAACCACCAGAGTAACAACAATAAAGAGATTATCAGATTAAACTGAAATTGAGCATGCCTCATTAACATATTCTGTCCGTAATTAATGCCAACTTTCAAAGCAGTAGCCCTATCCTTTCAAAAGTTATTAGAGTTGAAAGTGAAGAGTGTGGACAAGGTTTTTCAGAAATGAAAAAGGGATTCTAAAGACACACTTAATCACACTATTCTACCAAAAATGTTCGAGATAAACTGCTAAAAAACACACTTTCCTGCCCGTTTTATGATACCAAATTTTAGCATAATGTAAAAGAACACCCGTTCTTTGAGAAAATATGAAAAAGTCAAGTTCGGCTAGGTTGACCCATTTCACTTAGTTTCAGTCCTCACGCAAAATCAGTGTGTGCGACTTTATGTTCGGTTTGAGGTGGACGGTCACTTATGATATATTTATATGTATTATATATAATATATATATATATATATATATATATATATATATATATATATATATATATATGAAGAGTTTGTTTGCAAAAACCGATAAGTCCATTTTTGAAGAATTTTTTTTCATATTTTTTTTTTGTCATTGAGTACACAATAATACCTTTCAAATGATATATTGGTCACTACATATAAAGGTACATTTTTGAAGTTACGGTCAAAACAAGCAAACATTTTCTTATTTTTATTTTTATTTTTCTTGACCTTTAATCGCAAATATCTCCATTTGGCAAATATGGACTTATCGGTTTTTGCAAGCAAACTCTTCATATATATATCAGGAGCGGATCCAGAAATTCTGTAAAGGGGGGGGGGGGGCGCAACTAATATATCTCCTGCCACTTTCGGGTTTCATTATTTTTTTTCTTTTTATTTCTTTTGTTTTTAACGATAAATACAGGGGGGTGCGCGCCTCTTGCGCCCCCTCTGGATCCGCCATTGTATATTGTATCTATATGTTATATTATATTAATCATAATACCTTTTTAGATTTTCGAAAGAGTTAGGAAGGCTATTTACTCTCTGTCGATTAGTTAACCGTCCTGGAACATGACCCTAGTATTAGAACGAGCGTCCGTAACAATTTCAGCGTGACGTATACAATCCGACCGATAGGGATAACTTGTCTCGAAAGAGTCCTTTATTCTTTAAAACTTTTAGCTCCAATAGCGACAAATATAGTTTTACAAAGTAAACAATGAGCTTAGAGCAGTATTTTCCGATTTTTTGTAGGCGGTATGTGATCACGATGACCAAACGGCTCAAAATTTTCTCGTAATTGTACGTTTGTTTTCCCTCTAATTATATAAAAACAGCTAAACACTGAAAACCAAGTTTCATAGGAAAATGGATTTTGCGTAATCTGTAATTTCTGTGCATTTAAATTTCTTTCTGATTAGGTTTTGGAGACAATTCGCACTGCTATGGGTTCTGAAAGTTTCGCTAACGGACGTTCTCTCAGAGAAAGGAAATTTCTGATAATTACAAATACAGTTCATCACTGTACATTAACCCTAATCCCACCGGGTTTTTTGAGGGACTTGAAACCACGGGGGGGGGGGGGGGCTTTTTGCCCTCCCCCCCCCCCTTCAGATCTCAGTCGTGGATCGCGCGATCCTCACGAAAAATTGCACTATTAAAGGTAAAGGCCAATGTAATCTACAAGACTGTATTGTTTGATTTTTTTTTTCAAATTTTTAATTTATGTGTTTTATATTAATGAATTTATGCTAATTTAAGCCAAAAAAAAAAAAAAATCAGATGTTCCGCGTGTATATCTTTTGAGTTAGGTAGCTGCCATCTCAAACAGAACACATCCAGTTTTGGTCTCCACACAGCAAAAAAAAAAAAAAAAAAAACCAAAAAAAAAAACCAAAAAAAACAGTGGTGTTAGATTTAACACCATGGGTGTTAAATCTAACACCGGCCCAGCTTCAATAAAAGACCACATCATCTGGTGTTGAAGCTACACCGTCACTGGTGTTAAGATACCCAACACCCGTGGGTGTTAATATATGCCAACACCAGCCTCGGTGTTTATTCAACTCTTAATTAGACTGTGGTGTTCATTTGACACCCCAAAACCAATAATGGTCTAAGTTCAACACCCGTGGTGTTAAAATATACCAACTCCAGCTTTTGGTGTTGCTTAGATTATTGATAAGTTGACACCTTTTGTTGTTCTTTTGACAGCCTTTTAACACCAATGGCGGTGTAACTTCAAAACCTTTTTTTTTTTGTTACAATCTATGCTCCAACACCTGTTATGGTGTTATTTAAACACTTCCAAGTGTTATAAGTTCACATCATTTGATGTTTATATGACACCATAGAAGTGTTGATTCAACGCCGCTTCAGAGTGTGAAATAAACTCCAAGTGATGTCAACATATTAACACTTTGAAGTGTTCATATCTTGACATCATTTCACACTCTCCACATTCAATCGCACAAAATAACACAGTAATGTAAGTAGGTGATAGACAGTCACGTGCTACAAGGTTGATCAAAACATTCAATTACTGTTTGTCTCAACAAAACACAGTAATTCTATTACATGCAATGATAGCCTCATCTCTACAATATAAGTATTCAAATGAAATACCTTTGGCCCTTTTAATTGGTTCTTTAATAATCTATGCAAATGAGAAACATTATGGCTATTGTTGGCTCAATATCAAATTTAAATACTCACTCTGAAGACCTTAGGCCTTCTTGGCACTATTAAGTTGAATTCACAAATTAAATTCATACTAGTTTTACATCTTCTTGGCTTTATAATTCTAATGTTCAAATTGAATTGCCTGCTCAGCTGTATAATTCAAATAATTATTTAACATAGATCAGCCAATTTGGTTTAAAAAATTTAACATAGACTCTTTCTTTTGATCAATGCTATTGCAAGTAATTATACAAGCACATGACATTCGGGCCATTTGAATATTCAAATGACACACATTAGGCATTCTTTGCCCAATATTTTCAAGTAGAACTGGATGTGATTGATACCCCCACCTAAAACTGAGAGAGTTAGCTCTATTTACGTCATTCTTGTGTGCCTTTTATTGAAAAAAAAGACCAAACAAAAGTGTTTTTACCATAGCAACAAATTGTTCAATAGTAAGATCAGTGTACGACTTATTTAAAGATTACGCTGGTCACATGTGCCAAACCTCATGTCGGTTGCTAGAAAGCTGAGGGAGCTTACACAATTCACAGTATTTTTTGTTTGATTTTCATTTAAAAAGATGTTTACCATGCAACACCTACTTCCAGCGTTGACAAAAGATGTGCTTTGCACATCGAAAAATTACATTGACCCTCTGTGCAATATTTCAGGTCAGATGCTCAAAAACTGGGGGAGATAGCGTAATCAACTGGTAATGTGTAAGATTTTCATTTGAAAATGTCAATGCCATGACGACACTTTATTTGACAATGACAAAAGATGACATTTGCACATGAACATACTACAGTGGTCACGTGCCAAATTTCAAGTCAAATGCTTAAAACGTGAGGGAGTTATAAGTCAATCACAATATCTTTGATTGCTTTGTATTGATAAGAATAATGTTAGCATGGCAACGCATTGTTTAACATTGACGAAAAAAGTGTTTTTCACATTTAAAATGTATCTTGTCACAATATAGGTGTCATATCTCGAGTTAATTGCTAAAAATTGAGAGAGTTAGCTAAATCCACTTATAGTTTGTATGATTTTCATTACAAAATATCATTACCATGCCAACACACTATTTGACAATGACGGAAGATAAAATTTTCACATGAACATAATACAGTGGTCACATGTGCCACATTTAAAGTCAAATGCTCAAATTCTGAGGGAGTTTCAAGATGCTGTTGCCATGAAAACGGATTTATGACCCCCACAAAAAGAAAAAAAAAAAGGGTTTCTAACACATGTAAAAGTTACAAGCTCGTTGTTCTATGTCCCCTCGACTGAAGGTAATAACCTCTTCATCAATACGGTCATCGACTACTAAAGCGTACTACTTCATAAACATTATCATCAGTCTTCATCTCAGTTCCTCAATCGCATTGCCGTAGAACTGGATTTGGAGTATCTTCACAATTTCATCGTCACATTGATGATTCTTTAAGTGTCTTATAAAACCACTGAACGGATCAAATTATGTCTGTGCACAGTCCCCCTGGCCGCAATGAATTGTTTGTCCATCACTCAGTCCATGTTTGTAAGGCAAACAGTGAAAAAAGACACCAAAAAATGCAAACAAACAGAGTTTCAGTGGGAACTCCTGCAAAGAATGCATAGCTTCATTTTTTTTATTTGCAAGTTTAGATCTCAGTTCACGAACTCGGGGTGATTCCGAATGTCCTAATGTTGAGGAGAGGTTTTGCCTACCGTAGACCAAACATATATTTTTAAAGCGCTTTGAACAATGCATCACGGACGTTCGCTGTAATTGTCATAATATTTTATGCCTTAATAGATTCGTATTTTTCTCTTCACAATGATTTTTATGTTATTCCCTAAGTAGCCTGAACATGCTGCGACCAAACAGAAAAAAAAAAACCGAAATAAACCGAGAAAGTGCTCCCCAGTTATATGCAGAACATATTGAAACAAAGAGGATGAAATGACGGAAGAAGTCTGTAGTGGGCATGTGTCAAGAAGAAACGTAAAAGTATCAAAAGGACGTGGAAACATTTGAATGAAAATGAGAAGAAACAGAGAAGGGATCGATCTCCAACACACAGAGAAAAGAATTGTCAGTGCAGTCCCGTTATACCGAATTCCTCTGGAGGAGCTTTGTTTGTTTGTTTATTTTTTATTCATCGAAATGTCGTCAGAAGCGAACAAAAATAATGCATTTTGGAACTATTGTCTGATGAAAACAGGCAAATCGTCCGTTTATCATGAGATGGTGGGGTTTTTTTATACTCATCAATGAAAAGCAATGGTAATTTGCAATATTCCCTTGATTTTTTTTTTTCATTTTACATTTAAGAAACAGAGAGATCGTCAAGTTGTTTGTGCTTTTGTGCTTACTTTAGAAACACATGTTAAAACAGTGATGATTAAGTAGTAGGTTTAAGGTTGCACTTTGATACGCTCGCTCTTCTAAAGATTCGTTACTCTGAACGTCCAAAGGTTTGTTATTCCGAAAATTAAATAAAAGGATCGTAGTTAATTCAGGAGGTTTCTTTTTAAAAATGTTCTTATTCCAAAGCTTGTTATTCCGAAACTGAAATATATATGTTCACTATTCTTTATGTCCGTTCTTCTAAAAGTCGAATGGGCCTGATTTTAGTCTTGGTGAAAACGATTATTATGATGTTTTGAAATCTCTAAGATTTTGGTGTTAGTTAGTTGTTTCTCCATATTTGGATAAACGAACCTGATTTCTCATGTTCCAATTAACAAACCTTCGGCAATCCTATCATTTACCGAATAAAAACAAAAGCTCCATGATTATACGAACCTTAGTCAATTTTCGGATTGATAATCCGTATGAATAGCGAGCCTCCGAAATGACCCGCTACAAAATATATGTTAAAACGAACCACATTGTATAATATCGAAGTCGCAAACATCCATCCAAACGTAACTGGTTCTACGGCAAGCCGAATTCTCCCTGGTTTTGGTATCTCTGAGAGTGCAAAGTGATCACATTTTGAAAATAAAATTGCAAGGGTTGACAAAAATTGCCCTAAATTCATGACGCATCCATCAAAATTAAAGAACCTCGTTTTATTCTATTGGAAAAAGAATGGCCTTTCCAATAGCATGCAAATTAATGATATATTTACAAAAATATTGCTAAAGGTAAAGATCTTAGGTGTTCCTTTCTTTCTGGGGCACCCTGTATATAGCCTATAGTGACCGTGCACTTCAAAACGAACATAAAGTCGCACACACTGATTTTGCGTGAGGACTGAAAATAAGTGAAATGGGTCAACCTAGCCGAACTTGACTTTTTCATATTTTCTGAAAGAGCGGGTCTTCTTTTACATTATGCTAAAATTTGGTATCATAAAACGGGCAGAAAAGTGTGTTTTGTTAGCAGTTTATCTCGAACATTTTTGGTAAAATAGTGTGATTAGGTGTGTCTTCAGAATCCCTTTTTCATTTTTTGTCCACTCTTCACTTTCAACTCCAATAACTTTTGAAAGGATAGTGTTACTGTTTTAAAAATTGGCATCAATTATGGACAGAATGTGCTAATGAGTCATGCGTAATTTCAGTTTAATCTGATAATCTCTTCATTGTTGTTACTCTGATGGTTTACTTCCTGTTTTTTGTCCCATTAATCGCACAGCCAGCACGGTTTGGTAAAGATTAAGTGCTTGAATAGACACTGTAATTCAGGGGCCTCTTTTCTCAGTTCACACTTTTCCTGATTTTGTGCTTTCTTTCCAATATTTACATAGGTTAGGAGAGGCCATTTGATTTGAGTTATACATCATTTTAAAGCTTGAAGTCTGTTCTTTCAGACTCTGGTCTTAACTAAAAATTCATGTCTGGCGACTTTTTGTTTGTTTTTAGGTGCAGGGTCACATATATAAATATATATAAAAATGTATATACATATGCGCGTCTGCGTATGTGTGTGTATGTGTGTGTGTGTGTGTATTTTGTGTGACCGTGTTTCACAAAAGCAACCGAAACTTTATGCCCCAATTTTACGCGAGGAATCCGAATAGGTGAAATTGGTCCTAGTTATATTTGTTATAGTTTTTCAAAGAATACTTTATTTCCACATAATCCTCAAGAATCGGACCGTAAAAAAGGGGGTAAAACATGTCTTTGTGTTTGTGCAGTTAATAGCGGTTCTTTTCTATGGACTCACTTCTCAAATTAGTATGATAAACGTGTTTTACAGCTCCCTTGTAATTTCTTAAAAAGAACCCTTCACATATGTTTCTTTCCAACCTGAGTGAGTTTTGAAGAATGAGATACCTGCCCTTGAAGTTACTATTAGCCACGACTTGAATTTGCTCAATAGGTGTAAACAAAGAAAGTCAACCTTAAATCATGATCCTTCTATATGTTGCTTTATATCGATTCCTGTTATCTGTTTGTCTCATTCATTGGAATACATAACTGCTCATAACATGCTATGACAATGAACTTTATTTGGGTTTTATTATCATTCTTTTTTTAAAGGATTTGATTCCTCCACATAAGTTCTTCCTGAAGCAGATTGTTAACAACAGCATTAACGGCATAGATGTCGACAAGTGGGACTATGTCGCAAGAGACGCACGCCTGTTGGGCATCCCGTCAGCATTTGAAGTCGAACGCGTTCTCAAGTTTGTTAAAGCCTGCTACGTTAAACGAAACGATGAAGAGAAAAGGAAAGAAATTTGCTTCAGAGATAAGGTATGCCAGATGAAAACAAAGAAAGAGAATATATATATATATATATATATATATATATATATATATATTGTATTATAGTGGAGTCGTTCCTTAAGGCCGTGTCACACATTTCCGGCCAAGCTAAGCGGAATTGTTGGGGGGATTCTGACCTGATAGACGCGTGCTACTTACCTTCTACTTGCGTGTATTCCGTGTGACCTGCGTGATGGCTTTGAAACCGACCCGTTTTATGTTACGAGCGCCTTACGGGAACTGAGAGTTGCCTGCGAGGTATTGCCGGTAAGTGTCTCTTACTGGTGTTCTGCGTGTACCTCTATGAGCGAACTCCCACGGCTCACTCGGAACAAGTTAGTATCATGATGTTCAAGGTCTTGTCATACCGTATCTGAGAAAGTTTTGCGGGTTGACTTGTGGGGAAACAAATTTGCTACCCGGAGCTCTCGGCAGTTGGTCCGCACCTGACAGTACCTATAGAGCCTATCTTGTCTGTAGTTGCCCGGATGTACGCACGCTAGTCCGATACAACCGCAGCCAAAATTTGAGCATGACCAAAACTTTTTCTTTTCCGGGTGAGAAGCGGGGATGCCCGGAGAGGTCCACGCACAACGCCTGCAAGAGGCCCTTAGCGGCAGGACGTTGCATGCAACTCTCACGCAGGTACTTCGAAGTCCCCATATGCAGCCAACATAACGACATTCAGTGAGTCACACAGTGTACCCGCAAGCAGAATTTAAGTAGAACGCGTCAAGCAAGTAAGACACATGCCCTGACTCACCCAAATCCTTGTCCGCCCTCAGAAATTGTCCGATATGCTGGAAAATCCCTACACCCATCTCGCCGGTGAAGCTTGACCGTAAAGGTGTGGCAGGGCCTAAATATGTTTGCTGGTAAAAAAAAAAAAAAAAAAAAAGAAGAAGAAGAAGAAAGAAAATGGCTTGGCTTCAAATTATAAACGGGGACGTGCCGTAAGAGGTTCTTAAAATGTAGACAAGCGTGTCTACATTATATCCTTTATGTCCACTTTTGTTATGATGACCCCCCCCCCCAAAAAAAAAGATCACATCGATCACTATTATTTTCTCATTCTGTATATTGACTAGGCATACTTATACCGTTTTCCAAGGCAGTTATACAAATGTTGGTTTTGGTAAACGGGTATGAAGTCAAACGTAGCCATCAAGGCTGAGCTCTTTAGATTTTGCATTTCCGTGAACCAATTCGGTTCCATATTGATATATTGCATTGTTCTATGACACATACAGCGGAACGCGAAAATGGATATAGGGGCATACGTATGTATACCACGTTACTGTGTTCGAATATTTAGATAACTAACCTCTCCGCTCTCTGTCGACCGTAAAAAAATATAACAAACATACAGACAAACAAACAAACAGACAAAAAAAAAAAAACATCATTTGGGCATTGGAAGATGTCGGATTAGCGGTTTGATTAATTATGTATAAAAATATATATCTGAAAACCGACGCGTCAAGGCTCCAGACGAACGGTGCATTATATATAAATATATAAATGTATATATATATATATATATATATACATATATATATATATATATATATATATAATATAATATATATATAATATAATATAATATATATATATATATATGAAGGGGTCGGTGCAATATAGTGCTAACCCACACAATAGTCATTTTGAGATAATCGCTGTTGAATGTTTGGAAAGTCCATACATTGTACATTAATAAAACATGAATGCATTTATTTTACCATCTTATTGGTTGAATTCAAATATGATATTTTCACAGAGGTTAGAGTAAAGGAAAAGGATTATGAAAATGCATCTGACTCAATTTTGACAAAAGTGTGGGTTAGCACTATATTGAACCGACCCCTTCATATATCCGTGCACCTCAAAACGGACATAAAGTCACACACACTGAGGACTGAAAATAAATGAAATGGGTCAACCTAGTCGAACTTGACTTTTTCATATTTTCTGAAAGAGCGGGTCTTCTTTTACATTATGTTAAAATTTGGTATCATAAAACGGGCAGGAAAGTGTGTTTTTTAGCAGTTTATCTCGAACATTTTTGGTAGAATAGTGTGATTAGGTGTGTCTTTAGAATCACTTTTCTATTTCTGAAAAACTTTGTCCACACTCTTCACTTTCAACTCTAATAACTTTTGAAAGGATAGTGCTACTGCTTTGAAAGTTGGCATTAATTATGGACAGAATGTGTTAATGAGGCATGCTTAATTTCAGTTTAATCTGATAATCTCTTCATTGTTGTTACTCTGGTGGTTTACTTCCTGGTTTTTGTCCCATTCATCGCACAGCAAGCACGGTTTGGTAAAGATTAAGTGCTTGAATAGACACTGTACTTCAGAGCCTCTTTTCTCAGTTCACACTTTTCCTGAGTTTGTGCTTTCTTTCCAATATTTAGATAGGTTAGGAGAGTCCATTTGATTTGAGTTATACATCATTTTAAAGCGTAAAGTCTGCTTTTTCAGAATAAGGTCTTAACTAAAAATTAATGTCTGGCGACTTTTTGTTTGTTTTGAGGTGCAGGGTCACACACACACACACACACATATATATATATATATATATATATATATATATATATATATATATATACTTATATAATCTCTCCTCACTCTATTTTGCGCAGAAAACAGTGATCATTCAAGGAACATGGTTGTGAAGTCACGTATACTGTCTTCCTTTTAGCAAAGACTTTAAAAGCTGGGTAGCCAGTTTGGATATGAGGATCGTCTTGGATGTGCTCTTCATGACAGGAGTAATACCCAGAAACATGTTATTTTAATGATTAATTTTCAAACTTGCTTCTATTCTTATTTCTATTTTTTCTTGAATAGGTTGCAAGTGATCTCAATCACCTGTTTCTTACTAGGCGACGGCTTCATTACGCAGCTTATCATCACAGAGTGACAACTTCGATATCAATTATGTAAGAAATACTCAGTAATGTGAATCTTTCAGTCAGATTGCATTGTCTACTGAATGCTGGATTGATGAATCAAGTGAAAACAGAGTTCTGATCTAAATTTTAGGCAAGACAAATGAATGGGAGTAAATTCATGCCGTGATGAATGCTTCCGTTTTCCATGGCTTCGAGTAACATTTCCAACTGCAGCAGTTTGTGATATGGAATGTAATTTGCTAAAAGAATGTCTGTTGCGGCACAAATTGTCACCCCTGCACAAATTGTCGCCCCCTATAACAGGGTGCGACAATGTGTTTTGCAGGGTGTTTGAGGCACAATTTGTCGCCCCTGCACAATTTTGTCACCTGGCTACAAACTGGGCTGCTCCTGCAGTTCCCAATTTTGTTTACTTTACAGGGGACAATTTGTGCAGGCAAAATAAAATATACCTGCACAAATTGTCGTCGCTTGTTCTCTTCAAGCTGCAGAAGCTACTGCTGAAATGCACCATGAAATTTGTGGTTGAGGTGGTTGTTCATGCGTTATACTTGGGTGGGGTGGGTATGACTTCTAGATGTGATGTGTACGTCAATGTGTGTGCGTGTGTGTGTGTGTGTGTGTGTGTGTGTGTGTTTGTGTGTGGAGGTTGCATGGTTTATGTGGTGTGTGGTGTGTAGGCGAGGATATGTGACTTGTGTATACGTGTGCGCATAGCTGTGTGTGTGTGTCTGTGTCTGTGTCTGTGTGGAATCTGTGTGCATGTGTGATGGTTATACAGTGGTAGTGGTTTGTCTGTATGTGTGTGCATGTGTGCGTGTATATGTGTTCATGAATGTTATATTTAGCAATATCAATATATATCAATATATATATATCAATATATATCAATATATATATATATATATATATATATATATATATATATATATATTTATATATTTATATATATATATATACACATATATGCTTGCATGTAGTGTGTACATGTAGGCCCTGTGTCTATGTATGTCTCTTTTTTTTTCGAGTCCACCCCTCTCCATCTGCTGATTCTTTCCCCGCCTAAACACAAACACAAGCACATAGACACGGAGACACACACAGACTCACACACACACACACACACACGCACACACACGCACGCAGACATTCTTCACGCATACACACACGTACACACCTATCCCCATTAAACTCTCCCATCATCTGCCCACTCCAAACACACTAACACACTCACACACACACCCGTCCCTCAAACCCACACCACATTGTTTGCATGTGTGTAGACATGTAAAGTTATGTGTTGATATTAATGCCTATGTCAAGGACAATTATTACCCCCAAATGTGTTTCGAGGGCAGGAGACAATTTGTGCTGTCCACCCTATGCACAATTTGTCGCCATGCGACAAATTGTGCAGTTGAGACAATGTGTGCCGCAACAAACGTTCAAAGATGCTTATCAGCCATACTTCACATAATGAAAGTTTATACAAGGTCATTTTATGTGTTAAAATGCAGAGTGTATGGAGAAAAGGACCGGTGTCATATCGTCATTTTTTAATGATAATAATGTGCATTTATACAGCGAATACATGTCTGCTCTGAAAGTTTTACAGAATTAACTTCCCTTTGTTTTGCCAGGTACAGACATGCATTTCGATTGGCTTATAAACATCTCAAATTTCAAGGAAAAAATGAGTAAGTTTTCTGATTGAAACTCTTGCGAAAAATTGTAGGGGATAATACAATTTTTGAACTCTGAAAACTATCATGGAATCATGTATTTGTTTAGATGAGAATTAATCTTCTTTGGAAAATGGAGACTTACGCATTCCTTCAAAATGTATCATTACCTTGCTGAAAAGACATTGAAAGTTATACTGTTTTCTCTGTAAAAAAAAAACAAAACAAAACAAAAAAAAAACAAACAAACAGAAAACAGAATGTGTATAAACTATAGATTATGAAGTCTTTCATTCCATCCAATATGCGATTCAAGCTTTATTAATCACACATTTATTATGTCACATTCAAACTATGAACTGCTTGTTATGGCTCAGGTCCGATATTTATATATTGAAAGGAATTTACAGATACAAAAGATGGCTCTTCGATCTGTTTTAACTTGGAAATTCGTTTACACATTTCACACATTTCATGTTCATAAATCGTTGAAAATACATGAATTGCATCTTATTCATCTTGTACTTCAGCTGTTCAATCAATGAAATGTACAGCCTCCTCTCAGTTAATATAACAAAAACCGTCACATATAATGATAATAACTCTATACTTGGCAGCAAAAACATCTTAGCAAATACCTCATACGCGTACAACTTTCCACAAAGCGCTTCATCAATTCTGGTCGATTTCAAATAATTAGTCCGCCGATGTCAAATCTTGCCCCCACCTCCTCTCCCCCCCCCCCCCCCCCCCACCAAATTTGTCTGTATTCTAGCAGCTGGGCTTCAAAACAAATTCTTGGCTCGTATTATATAATTGGTGTGTAACCGTTAATCAATGATCAGTATGTGTATTATTTTTGTGTTGCAACTATAGGCAATTTGTCTGATTGTCTGGCCATCAAACTTACACTGTGATCTGAATGTCACATATTCGTCACAGCTTTCATTAGAGTAAGTGAAAAAAAAAATATCTAACTAGTCTACATTGACATTAATGACAACCTACATGTGACCCTGCACCACAAAACTAAATAAAAAGTCGCCAGACATGGAGTTCTATTTAAGGGCAGATTCTGAATAAGTAGACTCAAAGCTTTGAAATGATGTTTAACTCAATTTAAATGGACTCCCCTCACCTACCTACAGTGACCTAAATACTGGAATCAAAGCACAAACTCTGGAAAAGTGTAAACTGAGAAAAGAGGCTCTGAAGTACACGATCTATTCAAGACCTTAATCTTTACCAAGCTGTGCTAGCTGTGCCATGAAAGTGACATAACACAGTGTAAGAGTGTGAATTGTGTGTCCCTTGTCGGGTGATGTAGCGTGGTACAATCACAACTCTTACGTTCAGATGCGAAGGAAAACCAGGTTCATACCATGATATGCAATTTAGACAAGTGCACATTTTGGTAAAATCTATAATGTATCCAGCGTAGAATAACAACAAATGTATCCAGCATAGAATAACAACAAGTGTATATTATGCACGCAGACTCCCTTATTTCGCTTGGTAGCCATATGGATATGGCTAGGGAGTATCACCAGTGAGGACTTGTCCCCAAGAGGGGGAAATCCAGAATGATCCATCTAACCATGTGAGATACTGAGATGGGTCTTTGATGAAAGAATTACTTTGGTTACAATGATGTAGCAGAACTGGACAAAGGACTGACTGTGGGAACTGTAAATACAGGAATCTAAATTACTTACAGAACAAAAGAAAGGATTAAGTATTAAGTTCATTGCGGATTACTAGAGGAAGGAGTATATTGTGATGGTGGGCTTTTACATTGGAAGTTTGCTTGGTAGTTTGATGACATTGTTAATGAAAGGATATAAGAACTATTAAAGTGTGGGAATTGTAAACAGGAGTTTACAAGGAAGTTCAATGACATTGCTAATGAAAAGATATAGGAACTTTGAAACTGCGGAGATTGTAAACAGGGTTTGGGGTGGACTGGATTTCTAAATGAATCAGTGTTCAGGGTAGCATCTTTCCGTCTTACAACAGAATGTAAACCACCGGAGCAACATCATTAAAGGGATTATCAGATTAAGCTGAAATTAAGCATGTTCTACTAACACATTCTGCCCACGACTTATGCTGACTTTCAGAAAGATAGCGCACTCCTTTTAAAAGTTATTAAACTTGAAAATAAAGAGTGTGTAAGGGATTTTAAGAAATGAAAAGTGGCCTCTAAGACATACCTTATCATTCCCCTAATCAAAGGGTTGTAGGAAAAAAAAAATCTTAAACACACTTTCCCATTCATGTTAAGATCCCAAACTTAAAATAGTGCAGAAGAAGGATATCTCTTTCAGGAAATATGCCAAACTCATGATTAGCTTGGTTGAACCATTTCACCTTTTTTTGTGTCCTCACTTAAAAACAAGGGGTGCGACTTTTCGTTTGTTTTATGGTTCATGGCCATAAATTGTCGTTTTGTTTGCGCCGAAATGAATATACGCCAGACCAGGTCATTACCTCAATATGCATGATCACTATTTTTTTTAAAGATACATAGCTCGCTCTTGCACTCTATGATATAAATGTAACCGTCACTACTCAATGTCATTTTTATGCGGGTACTCGTTATTTCTTCCTTCTGTACCTCCTACTTCATTTCTCACCCCAGCCCTACCTTCTAAAATATCTCATTTCCCCCATCTAATTAGTACATGTAATATACTTTCTTTGATGGTTGGTTTAACAAGGTTGATAGTGAAAATAAACCAAAACTGAAATGGAAATATCTTTTCGCCCCATATTTGAAAGAGGGTTCTTGTATGTAAAACCGTATCGTAATATAACTGAATATGCCGTAAACATATCATAACTGCTATCCATCGTTTGTCCTTCTCCTTGGGTGCCTTGTTTGCGAAGGATGTTTAACCTTCTAGATTGCTGGAAAGACGAGGAAGCATTCTGCAAGGCGACCGATGTCATCACTCGCGACATCATGGGATCAAAATCCACAAATCCGGGAATGGAGAAAGCCCAACGAATCATCAGACGAATCTACTCAAGACAGCTTTACCAATGTATAATAGAGATCACGCATGCAAAGGGAAAGGTAACAAGTGTTCCACCATCCACTCCATCAGTCAAACTCCAAAATTAGTATTAAAGGGGATAGCAACTAACTGATCAGTGGGAATCAGTGGGAATGCTAGGGGATGATTGTTCCAATTCTTGCGGGATTCATTTAAGAATACAATATCTATTGTTGTATGAAAATTATTTACTTCAGAATGGTTTCAGATTCAAGTAATGTGCAGTTTAATGTTATCAGGTTAGCATACCTGTACATTTACGGGGCAGCGCCAAATCATGTCTTCAATATGGAGAGAGAGAGAGAGAGAGAGAGAGAGAGGAAAAATATAATGATAGCGATTTTTTTTTTTTTATGGGAAGGACCAAGTTATCGACAACACGGCCACATTGAAGGTTATATAGCATAAAAAGGCTCAGAGAAACACGAATTTGCAGTCGTCCCGGCTGGCATAATGATTGGGTCATTTTCAAGGACAGATCACATCCATGCAGTATTACATGCACACTTCCTTCACAATAACGCACAAACTTGAAAAAAACGAGCAATTTGTTAATGCAGTCTTTAAAGTTCATGACAGTGTTGAGTCGTGAATGATATTTATCTACAAAATCAGGTAACATTGGAAAGAGTAAGAGTTCCAATTTCTTCACAAACAACATATCGTTCTCTATAGCTGACATTTCTAAAAGAGTAGCCCTAAAAAGTTGGATAACTTTTTTATAATATAAAAAAAAGTTATTGCGTATTGTATATTATACAATACGCAATGTATAACCTTGTTATTTTTCATCCAAAAAAAAAAAAAATGCACAGTTCACTCTTGACTGATATATGTGACCCTGCACCACAAAACAAACAAAAAGTCGCCAGACATGTATTTGTGACCCGCTACAACAAAAAGGTCCTAAAGTCGCGCACGGTCGAAGCCGTGAAAATCGAGTTTGAAGTCAGAGCATTAAGATTGGTCAAAACTTACGATTTTCTGATTTTGATATAGTATTGGAGTCTAACATGTCTTCTATCATCTGTCGAAATTTTGAAGCAAAATGGTGAAAGGAAAGACCAAAAAATAGCGTTTTTCTGAGCCATGTTTTTTGGCGTTTCAACGAAGCAGAAACTGGTTCGAAAATTTGGATTGAGCGCCACAGATAGGTTCCGCCCCTAACAACGACCGGAGTGATCTCATTGGTCAGTTTGCTGCTTGCTGCTGACCGAAGCGTGAAGCTCGCACACTGCCCAGTCGACTGGTGCGTGCGGGCGGGGTGCGCTATGCTCAGCCGCTTCTCACATCCTGGTCACTGATTGGTTGGTGAGGAGACCGCCGACGCTGATGTGCTTGAATGAACTCTTCGGGGGTTGCTAGGGCTTACCTTCTATTGTCCAGAGGTGAAAACTGACTTGCGTGTGTTGATCGCGATTGCGTCGAAAGGAAGACTTATAGGGCGCTTTTCTCGAAAAAGTGATTTTCCAGACGTCTCGACATGCTCTCTTTTAAACATCGATATCTCCGCAGCCGATTATTTGTATAAAATGTGTTATATATCAATTTAAAGCAGAAAGATTAGGGGATTATACCATGCAATTTTCAAATAATCGACCTCTCCCGACTTTAGGATCATTTTGTTGTAGCGGGTCACATTTTTAGTTAAGGACAGATTCTAAAAGGGCAGACTCTAAGCTTTAAAATTACGTATAACTGAATTCAAATGGACACTCCTAACCTATCTAAATATTGGAAAGAAATCGCTCACTCTGGAAAAATGCGAACCGAGAAAAGAGGCTCTGAAGTACAGGGTCTATCTTTCTATTCAAGCGTTTAATCTTTACCAAACCGTGCTAGCTGTGCGATGAATGGGACAAAAAACAGGATGTAAACCATTCTGCCCCCTAAGAAAAAACGCAGTATCTACATCCAGCTCTATTTCTCAACAACCGAGATATTCACCATTCTATATTTTTGCCAAAGCCCCTGGAAAATATACTCTTTTGAAAAATTCCTTCATTGTGAAATTTTAGTCTATCTAGCTACCAATTTTCCTGGAAAATATTATTTTGTGTTTTTGTTTTGTTTTTAAGTTTTTTATGGAAATGTAGATACTTTGGGGGAACCCCATGCAATTGACTGATTTCCCCAAGGAAAAACGCAGTATCTACAATGGAACGAATTTCCCCAAGGAAAAACGCGGTATCTACACTCACAGCGGGATGACTATGATTAATGCATCTTCTGCCATAATTATGTATGCATGTATACATCATTGTACAAGTATTCATGGTCCTCAACCTTGGGCCATGGGGGATGCATCCTCCATTACCCCATTTATGCCCTGATTACAGAGCAGGCTTCATAACATTAACAAATAACAAATCGTTCTTGGAACGTTTTGCTTTTTCAGATTGCAGCTCAAACCTAAAAATTAAAACATTCCCAGACCGATCTAGCTCTAACGTTACGTGTTTAATATGAAGCTTGCCAGGGCTGTAATGTGATGCTACATGGCCTAGCCGCTAACTAGCATCTAGATCTAGATCTGTACAGTCTAGGCTAGATCGTCTGTCTAGACTAAAATAAATTTAAATCGGATGTCAGGACCTAGATCGATCTAGACTAGTTTTTCGTTTATTCTAGGCTGGCTACGTAGCAGGCTACACTAGTCCACAGCCTCAGGCTATACATGCCCGATACTGACAGAAAAAAAAAATAGCCTAGAAGGTTTAGTCTATTATGAAGCCCTACACGAGACAGGACTCTTTAATTCGAAAAAATACATCTAGGCCTAGGTCTAGATCGCAGTTACATCCGCTCTCTAGGCCTATTCCTTCTGGATCGAACCAAAGTTTTTTTTTTATGTCATGTAAATTTGTAATGTAGGGCTAGGCCTAACTTTTTTTACTTGTAAGTTGTAGCATGCAGCATAGGATCATACATGCAACATTACGCAACCCAGTTTTACTAGGGTCTAGATAAGAATTAAGATACAACTTATTCTTAACTGTCTTTATTTTGTCCATTTACCTGTTTTTCACATAATCTATTGTCAGCTATTTAATTTTAAGACAGTATGGTATGGAGTAGATGATTGAACATTGACACTTCGCTAAACTGTTATGATTCTAAGTGGTTAAGTTTTAGTTTTAGACTTCTTACTTAGTTTTATAAACATGTCTGCCCTATCGTTAGGCCTATTCTAGTCCTACACTAGATCTTTCTTTAGACTTTCGGTATACGGACCATGAAAGTTCTGATTAACGTTAAATCTAACGTCAGAAAAGAGACGCAAGACTCAAACGCTACTGTCTAGACAAGTCTTAAACTTAGACTTAGATCTAGTAGGCCTATAGGGTCTAACATGTTACAACCTGACGTTTATCCAACAGAACACAAATAGATCTATTGCCTTTCGGCGAAACTTTCGGATTCAGAGCCTGAGGTATTTTGACTATAGGGTCTAGGCCTTACAAAGTTACTTCACGACAAGTTAATATTGAAATAGTACGGAAGCTGTTCATAATCGTGGTAGAATATGAAAGAATAAAGCTGATCGTTTGTCACACGAAGCGAGGTAAACACAAATGTATGCATTTGAAAACATGGAAAACATGGAAAACTCAAAATTGACTAGGTTGACCCGTTTCACCTTTCTTGAGTCCTCACGGAAAAATCAAGGGGTGCGACTTTTTGTTCGTTTTGTGGTGCACGGTCACATACACTCTTATTTCTGCCGAGTCAAAATTTCAACTCTGAATCCGAGCAAAAAAAATGTTCACTCCGATCCGTGTAAATTTAACACCAATCGTGTACTTCAAATCCGAGTTATCATTTTGGTTATCGGACTTTTTACACCTGCGCAGAGTCACATCAGAAATACCAAGCGCGGTGTACATGACATACGCGCGCTACAATTGGTCAAAACATGTTATGTGTCCTATGTGACGTAGTACCCACGCGAAAAGAAAAAGCGTCCTTTCTCGACGATCTGCCGCGGCCGCGAGATGTCTTGCAACATTTTGTCTTCAAGATGGACAATTTTGTGTGCACTTTTCAAAAGGAATGCGGAATGGAGGAATATATAGGTCTAAACAGTCAGTTTTATTTAGGGCAAAATGAACTTTCGACACGGACACATTTTGTACGTAGCCCTGGGCTATATGCTATACGTTAGAACCAATCTACAATAGATGTGAACCTACCTAGCTACACCTCCACTGTGCATGCATAAAATACACATACGATCTTGATTGCTAATTCGAGCTACCGTACGGCCGCCTACGGCTACGGCATTACCAGTCAATGTGTCCGTGTCGAAAGTTCATTTTGCCCTAAATAAAACTGACTGTTTAGACCAAGTTTGAGGCAATTATTTATATGAGTGTTGTGAATGAGGTGGGTACTCACCGATGAAAACTCCTATGTATTCCTCCATTCCGCATTCCTCTAGAAAAGTGCACACCAAATCCGAGTCATTACTACACCAAAATGGGTTACTTACAATGTGGGAAACGACACCGTATCAGAGTGAAATTGTGATCTTTTGATTCGGAAATCCGTGTCATTTTGTTGAAATAGATTGCACCTAACTGACCCAATTTCCGAGTCAAATTTGACACTTTCCGAGTTAATTTGACGCCACAGAAATGACTCGGAAAATGACTCGGAATCCGAATGAAATCATTTGACTCGGAAGTCCGAGTAGCTTTCATTCGGATTGAGATGACTCCCAGCTGGCGCCATTTCCGAGTTACATTAAACACTTTCCGAGATATTTTTGACGCCGCATAAATAAGAGCATATATATATATATATTTATATATACATATATATATGTATGTATGTATATATATATATATATATATATCCCTAGTTGGCACCTTAGGGAGACATATTGGGGGGAAGTGTCTTCATTAGGGAGACAACTGGTCATTAAGGAGACAATTTTCGTGTCTCCATTGCGTAAATTGCCATTGAACATGTATTTTAAAATTTGCATATAAAACAAATGGAAATGTCTTCCAAATGACCCATCTAGGAGTATATATATATATATATATATATATTTGAAGTTGATACTACTACTTTGAAAATTATAAGTACAGTCCGACCTCTCCTACCCGGACATGTCGGGATCGGTTCTAGGGATAAGGGATTTGGCAGGATTTGGGAGACTCGATGATTTAAACATGAACCTGCTCACCCAATTTATCAATTTTAGAGTAATCACGTCACCTCCTTTTCAGCTTGTCTGTGCTCATAATTCTTTGATGATTTGCTAAATGAACATTGCCTGTACCGTGCCAGGATTCAACGAAAGGTTTTCTATCTGTGTTCAGTAGAGGTGGTTTGGGGGTGACGTTCGTGGACGTCTAAATGCATGTTATCTAGATGACAATTGCAATATTAATAACGTTGGTAATAAGTGATTCCTGTGCGCTTGTGTAGGATATTTGATGAATTTGAAATCCCCTTTCCCCATGTAATTAACTATATTTAAAAACAATCATGCCGAGATTACATACTCATACCAGGGACATCCGGATGAAGGGAGGGAGGCTATTAGAGGTCATGAATATGGTCATGAATATATATATATATATATATATATATATGTATATATATATATATATACATATATATATATATATATATATATATATATATATATATATGTATATATGAAGAGTTTGTTTGCAAAAACCGATAAGTCCATATTCGTCAAATGGAGATATTTGCGATTAAAGGTCAAGAAAAATAAAGAGAATAATAAGAAAATTTCTGCTTCTTTTGACCATAACTTCAAAAATGTACCTTCATATGTAGTGACCAATATATCATTTAAAAGGTATTATTTTGTACTTTTTGACAAAGACCGTACTTCAAAATCTTCAAAAATGGACTTATCGGTTTTTGCAAACAAACTCTTCATATATATATATATATATATATATATATATGAAGAGTTTGTTTGCAAAAACCGATAAGTCCATATTTATCAAATGGAGATATTTGCGATTAAAGGTCAAGAAAAATAAAGAGAATAATAAGAAAAATTTTGCTTCTTTTGACCATAATTTCAAAAATGTACCTTTATGTGTAGTGACCAATATATCATTTAAAAGGTATTATTTTGTATTTTATGACAGATACCGTACTTCAAAATCTTCAAAAATGGACTTATCGGTTTTTGCAAACAAACTCTTCATATATGTATATATATATATATATATATATATTCTTGTCATTACGAAGTTTTACATTTTGTTTTTGTCCCTTTCAGTACACTTCTTGATGAGAATTAGGCCTTTAGGTTTACATTGGTTACCTTCCCAGTAAACAATTTTCCAGAGTGTGTACTTTCTTTTCATTATCAAAGTTAAGAAAATCCATAATTTGTGAGGTATGCACCATTTGAAAATTTAGAGTCTGTTCTTTCGGAATCTGCCCCTGACCCCTCAGTAATGGTTTTTCGACATTTGGTTTTGTGATGCCGGGTCACGTATATTCTAGACTGACAAAGTAGGTGACATTTAACGTAAAATAACATTCTCTTTAATAAGAACATTTAATCGTCCCGCGTCTGACGTGAGTAGAATATACTTTTTTTTAACATTTATTTCCGAAAAGCTCATGACTTATTTCTACCAAACTTTGCAGATGTAGCGCCGTTGTAAGGATCTTTACATTTTTTTTCTTAAACTAGGGTAATGATAAAGGTTGCTGCTATGAGTATGTCGATTGGTGAGTGTAGTTTCAAGTTAATACAGTACAGACCCAGAGCAGGTACGACCGGTGGATGGTGGACGGAAGGGGATGGGTGAGGGGAATGGGTTATGAAATGTCGGTCTAATTTTCTATTTTCACCTTTCCTTTGATAACTCAAGCGAAATACTGAAGTACTACCAACGTAAGTCGTTATTATTATACCCCCCCCCCGACTCAATATCCCCAACCTACCGAATGAAAAAATATTACAACAAAAATGCTCTGTAAAACCGAAAATACTAGGAGCATAATACGCATTTTTTTTCCCTTTAGGGTTGTTTTCATGTATTACCCAGAGGATGCGCGATACAAGAAATATCTTATCTAAAAATTGTATGATCAAATTTTGATATTCTTTGATTTTTTTTTTTTTTACATATTATTTTGGGCAAGTGAAATTACAATCAAAGTTCGTCTCATAACCTCCTCTCCAACAGAGCTCTGTTTTTTTTTTTTTTTAGACATTTATCACATCGCATAATTTTCAACCGAAATACGTCTTTTTCCTCGACTTCCCAATTTGAAAAGGTTATGGTTGGAATAACGAACCTCATTGGATTTTTTTTTTTGAAGATACAGTTTTTTCTTTTCTGGATGATTATTTTTCCTAGCGCTAATCTTCATTCGAAATCTTATCAAATTTTAAATAATGTTTTTAATCTCAAAATCTGATGAGATTAGGTTATCCAAGTTTTTTGCTGCATATTAATCTTGTGATTTACCCGTTCGTATTCTTATTGTCAAGAAGTGTCATTTTTTAAATATGAGTTCAAGAAATTGAAACAGATTTCGTGTTATCATATTATATTATGTCTTTGATATTTACTTATGTCAGCTTAATTTCCATTCAGCGTGTAAGCCATACTTAGAATAAAAGATAAAAGAAAGTAACTTTTTCAAGATTATATTTCTCAAAGAACACTTGAATAACATGTAATGGCTTTTAGACCACAAAAGAGGTAATTTACTATCAACCTGGTAGGTCAATATCAAGGTAAACTTTAGACATGAGTGCACAACTACGTTTTATCTTTCGAAGGCACACGTGTAAAAAAAAAAAGATGCAAAAAATACCCAGTTGTCATTCTTGCGTGCTCTTCATAAATGCTTTCCTTGTGACAATAAAAAAAGATAAATTTAACACAATAAAAAATCCTGAGTGAAGTTTTTATCTTTGTTACTTTAAAGGGCAGTTCCAAATGAAAAACAACATGTCCTTTTTGTGACATTTAATTTTGTGCCTTACATTATGAATACAATTCTGTTCCCCCATGTGCAAAAAAAAAAAAAAAAATCCTTTGAAATAACCTAATAGTTCTATAGTCAATTAAATAATAATTCATATAGTATTATAATACATTGATAATTATCAGGATTTTCGATGAAAACTATGAAATATTTCTTTTTCATTTTCTATGTTTTTCTGCGTGTATACTGTTGTTGTTGTTATTTCAAAGAAAGAAAGAAGAGATAGAGATAATGTGGGTCCTATACATTTAATTAACCCCAGACAACACTAACATATACCAAAACATATACCAAAACATTAAAAATCTTAAAGTATACTGTCAGTTACAAACTTCATTTCATTTAAGGACTGGATTATCCTTTTACATGTTTTATAATGAGAGACCCCAATGTATTAACAAATGAATTGTTCTTCGTAGGATAAAAAATCCTTGTAATTACAGTCTGAAAACTAACCCTTGTTAAGATTTTCAAAACTACATATTCTTTCCCATTTTAAATACAAAGGAATCCTCGAAATAATAAAATGTAGGAACAAAGTATTTTCGGAGAAAATTCAAAAACAAACGGTCAGATTTTTAGTCTTTTCATGGCGTTATTTCCTCATAGGTACGGTCGGATGATCCGAAGGAAATAAGAAAATATCTTGTTGCAGACGATAACGCCCAACCTGAAGACAAGCAAGTGTGGAACAAGGATCGTTTGTTCGTAGAGGTATGTATACGAATCGAACGGTGTAACTAGATCTTTGTACACCAATGCTGACGAAAAGATGAATCTTATCTATTACTATAAAAAGAAACATAGAGCCTGTACATGAGATATTTACACAACCTAAAGGTCACTCTTGGTTGCACTTATTCCATGTTCTGTGTCATATATAAATGCAGGGGTCGGTGCAATATAGTGCTAACCCACACTTTTGTGAAAATTGAGTTACATGCATTATCATAATCCTTATCCTTCACTCTAACCTCCGTGAAAATATCATATTTTAATTCAACCAATAAGATGGCAAAAAATGCATGCATTCATGTTTTATGTATGTGTATGACAAGTAGGCATGTGTTTTATTTTTGTTAAATACACTTACTTTAGTGTTACATAGCATCAATGTAAATGCTAAATGTACATGCACTCATTGTTGTTACAGGTATCAATATTTGATTACGGCATGGGAAGCAAAAATCCATTTCATGAAATTCCAGTCTACAAAAAGTCCCAGGAGAATGAAGAGGCGGAGCCATTAACGCCACAAAAGGTAAATTTTATGAGAGAGATTTCATTCCGACATAGATTTTGTTTGGATTTCCGAATCAGTCATGATAACGTTAAATGTGACCGTGAATCACAAAACGAACAAAAAGCTGCACCCCTTGATATACATGAGGTCTCAACAAACTTAAAATGGGTCAACCTTGACATTTTCATATTTCCTGAAAGAGCTGTTCTTCTCGTACTCAAATTAAAGTTTGAGGTCATAAAATGATTGGATTTTTTTTTTTTTGTAGAGTAGTATGATAAGATATGATACAGAAGCCTCCTTGGATTTCTTGGAAATCCTTTGCACATGACTCTTTACTCTAATTACTTTTTGGGGAAAAAATGCTACTGCTGGCAAAATTGACATTAATCATTGTCAGAAAGAGTTGATAGAGCCTGCTTAATTTCATCCTGTTTCAATAATGCCTTAATTGCTGTTCCAAAGGTTTACAACCCTTATTTGTTTGGGCTCCATTTGTCACACAACTGGCATGGCTTGGTAAAGACTACGCGCTTGAATAAATCCTACAGTTAAAGAGTCTATTTTCTCCGTTCACACCTTTCCCGAGTATGTGCTTTGTTTCCACTTTTATAGATTATACATAATTTAAAGCTTAGAGTGTTCTCTCTTAGAATCTGCCCTTAATTAAAATCTATGTCTGGCGACTTATGGTGGTTTTGTGATGCAGGATCAACAATGCAGTCTACCCATGTGCTAACAAGTTTTTGTAGAACCTTTATCATTGTGACGTGGGTTTTAAGTGATGGATATATTGTTACGACCAAAATCACACTGAGAATGATCGCACAAAAGAAACAATCAACTAATATTCAGGCGGTTTATTAACAGTAATATTGTGGGTACAGACTAGTAATCGGTGTCATATCAGTACAACAATGATCAATAGAAACAATTACAAATCGGTAATGGAATCACTTACATGCGTCCAAACTATCACAAAGTCGCTACAGTTCCCTGATAGTGTCCAGATACGATGTTCGATGCACAAATGAATGATCCGCGATGCACCGATGAATGATTCCTGCGACGTAAATCCAGAGGCACAGGTTACAATAGTCCGCGTTATAATTCCAGGGTATATGTCCACAATAGATCCACAGTATAATGTTCCCAGCAAAATGTGCAGAATCCAACGACCACGTCCAGTCGATGCGTTGAATGATGATTCACTTTATATTGTCCAGCTAGGAATCCAGCCCGTCACAGCTTTGCCGTAGCAATGTCCGTTGACATTAAAATATGGAGTCCAATGAAGGCACATTAATTCTCTGCAGGCAAAATGTCTCCCAGGCCAAGTATCTCCACAAACATAACAGGTCAGCAGGTAACACAGGACTGACTATAACAAGTCGCTTCAGAGCCAGAAGTGACGTAACTCTCAGAGCAGAGGTGTTGGGTACTCTGCCTACTGCAGAATTTCTCTGGCTTATATACTATCCATTCACCCCCTTCTAGCACATTCGATAACTCTCTCCAACCTACTAGCCAGTCTAAGTTCCAGGAAACCTGGATGACTCACTGCCTTACTATGTACAAAACATCATTGCCAAGAATAACTACCAATCACATTGGGCTACAGGGACAGTGCCTCACTCAGCCAAATATGTTAGCACTTCCCAGAACTTTCTGGAATGGGTGAAATCATTCTAGATTGAGTGAGCTATAATGTATTTCCTGTTACATGCATGTACTGTATAGCTACATTGTATACCACCTAGAAAATTTTCCACTTATCTGGTCAGCCTGTATGTACTATATCTATACCACATAGAATGTTCTCCATTAATCTGGTCAACCTGTGCACATACACATTAAAACAACAATGCATACAGTACATCATACATGTACATAACTACTAGTGTGTACATTTGTGACAATATTCTAAAAGACCAGTATCTAAGCTGGAATAACTCAGTGGAAGCAGATTTTCGTTACCTATCTAAAAAGAAGAATCTTTGGGATTGAGATAACTGAGACAAAGAGGTTCCGAATGTTAGGACCTATTCAAGTGCAAAATCTCGCAACAAACTCTGCTCTGTGCTGGGATCGAGACAGAAAAACAGACAAACAAAAACAACAATACAATACAAAACAAAAACAACCAAAACAGGATGTAAAACCCGAAAACCACCAGTATGAAGAGTAGATGTGGGAGTGCTGGTGCTCCGCCAATCGTATACTCTATATAGGTGAGGCGCAATTACAGTGTAGATTTATGTCATTAGGGGTGAACTAGCCAAAGTCAACGAAGCAGCTGTTAAACGCCCGCTGACAGTCACTCAATGACTGGCAATAAACCTCCCCCCCCCCCCCACACACACACAGTTGACTACAGCTGACGTTCTCAAAGACGAATGTGTTCATGACGAAAGTGAACTTTCTACTGTTATCGAGACTGTTGTTCAAACTCCTGAACAACAAAAACTTTATCGCCTGATAAGCAGGTGTTTCATCAGGCAGAACTACGTATCTCTTTTCGTGGTTAACCATGTGCTTATCAGCCAGAACTGCCCCAGATATTGAGTCAAAAAATCTCTATTAGGAAATTCTATTTGTAGAGATGTACTACATTGTAGGCCGTCTAGACCGTTGTCTATTTGTGACCCTGCACCTCAAAACAAACAAAAAGTCGCCAGACATGAATGTTTAGTTAAGATCGTATTCTGAAAGAACAGACTTTCAGCTTTAAAATGATGTATAACTCAAATCAAACGGACTCTCCTAACCTCTCTAAATATTGGAAAGAAAGCACAAACGCAGGAAAAGTGTGAACTGAGAAAAGAGGCTCTGAAGTACAGTGTCTATTCAAGCGCTTAATCTTTACCAAACCGTGCTGGCTGTGCGATGAATGGGACAAAAAACAGGAAGTAAACCACCAGAGTAACAAGAATGAAGAGATTATCAGATTGAAATGAAATTGAGCATGCCTCACTAACACATTCTGTCAATAATGGCAACTTTCAAATTAGTAGCACTATCCTTTCAAAAGTTATTAGAGTTGAAAGTGAAGAGTGTGGACAATTTTTTTTTTCAGAAATGAAAAAGGGATCCTAAAGACACACCTAATCACACTATTCTACCAAAAAATGTTCGAGATAAACTGCTAAAAAAACACACTTTAATGCCCGTTTTATGATGCCAAATTTTAGCATAATGTAAAAGAAGACCCGCTCTTTCAGAAAATATGAAAAAGTCAAGTTCGGCTAGGTTGACCCATTTCAATTATTTTCAGTCCTCACGCAAAATCAGTGTGTGCGACTTTATGTTCGTTTTGAGGTGCACGGTCACATTTAGGCTTAACGTTACCCTAGACTATCTATAGTTAGAGACAGAGTTCAGTGGTAGAGAGATCTCCATGCGATACAGATCACATCGTTCCTACTCTATGCCCATGTAAGAGTGGGCCTAGACCCTATTGACTGTAGGCCCTAATCCTATACTCTATCTCATCTAAAGAATGCTAGGCCTGGCTAAAGGTTAACCTTTTGAAAGTGAACTCTTCATTTATGCAAAAACAGCCTAGCAGTGATTCCCTTGCAAATTTTAGGGTAATAGGGTCGAAGGTCATTGGCGAAAGCTTAAGGCCATTTTACAATGCTAAAATAAAAATGAATAGTCTATTCAATAAAATCTAAATACTCAACACATTTTCTGACAAATAAAACAGTTGCCAAAGTGACATTCCTTGATTCTTTTAAGTGTTATAAAAAAAAAACCTTCAAAAATTTCATTTTTTATTCCTAACTCTCATATTATGTAGAAGAAGAAATTTTGTTTTCGGAAATATAAAAAGAATAAAATTGACCAGGTTGACCTATTCAACCTATTTGTTGTCCTCACATATTTATTATAATCAGGATGTGCAACTTTTATTGTACTTGTGATGCACGGTCACACATGAAAACGTTCCATAATTGTTTATGGTTAATTCGTCGTTCCTTATGTACCCTCAGAAAAACTGTATCATTCTTATATCTATTTTCTCTTTTCTGTGTGTTCAGATACCTGCTGACGTTCCTCACGAGTTGGAAGACATGACAGTGCGAATCTATACTAGCGTGACTGGAGCTGACTTAACTCGGGCTCGCAAATACTACGAGAAGAACTTCAAACACCTTATTTTGACTGATCGCTAATTACTCTCGAGCAAACAATGGAAAGCGATGAACTTGTGTTACTACATTCTTGCCATCTTACCTGACACTTTTTTAAACATCCGTTCCTGCTACTCGGCAACCCTTGGATGGTCCTTTGAAAGTATATGTGCTTTTTATTGTGGAATATACTCAAATTATTATTGACATGTTGGTCCGAGTCGATGGTGCTAGGTCCTCGTCGGCGTACCATACAGATTCATCGTTCCCGAGAGCATGAAGGGCCACTAACCTTTTCCAAAGTTTAACTATAGTGTTTGGCTATTTCAAACCTCAACGTTTCCGCAATAAATACACCGTTTATTAAATGTTATTAATGGCTCAGGTAACCTTCCATACAGACGAGGTTTGAAAAACAAAATTATACAAAGATATGCATATATATTACTTTGTCTTTTCTTGTATAAGCTTTTTATTATTCGTCTTCACTAATGGTATTATTTTTCTCAACAGCATTTGCATTTCCGATTGAATTTTTCCACTTTTCTGTAGTGGTTTCATCCCCGGTCGTTTCTTCCATATGTAATCAATACGTGTTATAAAATCATGCTGCTATGACAAATTCGTATGAGCGATCCATAACGCGAGGACACCTTGACGAGGAAGAATACTGGCGAAGAGCTGACAGATTCTATTCCGATCAGGGAGACTTATGATAGATGACATGTGCTCGAATGCAGTTTAAGATGCCTCTATTTGTGTGAGTGTGTTGGTGTCTTGTGTGTGCTTTCTATTGTGGGCAGGTGTACTTGTGTAAAGTTGGGCGTGCACGCCTCTTTTTTTTTTTACTTTAAATCCCTTTACTAATTAACAGTACAAATTGTTCTTATTTTTTAGATAACATTACTTTGCCACAACCATTTCAAAATATTGAAACAGCCCATGCAATAAGTGTATACGTGCGGGCATACATTTATGACCTTTGAATGGTATTTCAAGTTTTTGTGTTTGTATGCTCACATTTATTTTGTAAGGATTTATCATAGTTCTATCGATTCCAGTTTTGTTGATACTTTAATGATCACACTAATCACTTTTCCTTTAATGTGCATTACGGTGCTGGAAATACGCCAGTGAATATTAGTCTACAAAGATCATCCCTATCAATTTTCTTCACCATCCAAGTAATTGTATTTGCTTTCTTATGATATTTCAACGTAATCCGAAATGTAACACAGTGGATACCTCCACATACCAGTATACTGCGTTGTTGAAATGGTCATTCTTAAACGCAGTGTAGACTTCGTAGGCAATGTATTCAACACAACCATAGTGGTACAGGGAGTTATTCTATATCCTATTTGACGCCATAGCTTTTGAGCTTTGTCCTCACAACCTCTAAATAACATTGTTTCTTTCTTAATTCCTTATTTACCCACATGTGGCGAGAATCCGATTACAGGTTTTTATTTAATTTGGAGATTTAGTTCATTTTATGTCCTTTATGACGCTATAACCTTTGACCTTATTAGCTTCAATTACATTGTTTCTTTCTTACGTCACTATACTTTACTAAGAACACATCCAATCTTCCGTTCTTGGATCATTTGGATATTCCGCTTAGCTTAAGTCTTTTATGACGCCTATATAACCTGTCAAGTTTGGTGAAAATTCAATATTTTTTTGTTTTAGTTATGAGGAGATAAAACTTATTTTCAGTGTTCATTCTAACCCTTATGACCTTTGACCTCATAACCCAAACAGATTTCTATTTTAAAACTCAACATGAACAATCGATGTTACCTTGTTGTATAAGTATGATTTTTAATCTTTTCATGTTTTATAATCATCGATTTTGAACTTGCATGTCCATAATTGGGTTATTGAGTTTTAAAAAGAGGAAAAAGCAAACTGTTAAATTTCAACTCTACCACTTTGGAGGATTTTAGTTTTGTAAACAAACAGACAGACAGACGACCGGACAAGACAAAAAGACAGACCGACATACGAAACTGAAAACAGAACCTCCACCAACGGTACGTTTCACTTACTTGATGAGAAAAAACAATAGAGGACTCTGTTCAATCATTTAGATCTACTGCATGCACACCCACGACTCCAGAAGTGTCATATATGCTAGGCCTGATAGGTTTCATAGCTTATCATGTACTTACCTTACTTCAAACCAATAACAATGTGGGCGGATCTTCATTTTCCATGCTAATTAATAATAACATTATTTTATGAAGAATGCAAAATACATTGCAACTGATTGACAAATTGCCCTACATCGACGTAAATAAGCACTGAATTGATCAGTGTTTTAGTAGTAGCCATGATAAAAAAATCATGGGCGTACATACTCGAGCAGGATTCGAACCCACGACCTCCTGTCGATGTAGGGCAATTTGTCAATCAGTTGCAATTAGAACATCACGTCGGAAGAACTTCATAAATTTGAATAGCAAAATACATTATCACTTAAAACGGCTCTAAACAAGCTGAGTTATACATTTACACACACATATATATATATATATAATTATATATGTACGGACATTCCCATCCAAGTACACCTGTTGTGACTCTTTGATATCCCAGAATAGGTCAAATATTCCTTAAATTTTCGTGAAAATTAAAGTGCTATAGGAAATGATGTTCGGTTTTAGCACCGCGCTATTCAGTAGGAAGTCCAATCGCAGTTCCCAAATAAAACTGTCACTTCTTCAAGCCTCCGAGTGTGCGTTGATTGAAATTTTATTTATTATCAATTTTGATTATCAATTATTTGAAATGATACAGCATGATTACGAATTACTGATGATGTCTTCACGTGCTACGATATTGACTTTAGTGTCTGTATAGTTTATATTACACGCATATATATATATATATATATATATATATATATATATATACAACTGCTCTTGGTCTTCCAACTTATAAGTTAACAGTGCAAAAACAGTAACCAGACATTATGACTTTGAAGCAGATTGATGTGTGTAATGACATAATCATTAGGGGCTATTGTAATAGGGCCTAGTTGATGTGTTAATAGCACATGTAAGGCCATTGTAAATGTTTCGTTCTTCGGTTCGGAACAAGTGTGATAAAATTATGTCGTTGACTCCCACAGAAAGACAGACAGACCCACACACATACACACACACACACCGTCAAGCATACATATTAATGTTATCGCAGTATACATCCACGACAACGTGAACTGTATCTTCACAAAACATCCGGCTTTCAATAATTGCAGATGAAATAAAATTAAAAACAAAAGAATATAATACACGATTTTCATATTTCAGTTGTGATTGTCATCATGGAATTGTATTGACGATTAATGATTAACGGGGATATAACTGGATTTGACTAGAATAAACCCTTGTAGAGTTGAATTTCATTATAGAATAATGTTGACTTGAATTTGATTGAAACGATTGAATGATTACCTAATAGCTACGGACAGCAGAAATGAGTTCAAAAGAAAGCAAAAAGCTTCGACAGGCTGCTTAAAGTATCTTCTGACTGACTAGACAATGAGATTAAAATGCCTTGCTCAGAGGTAGGCATCTGAATATACAAATAGAATACTAGAACTAGAACTAGCAGAACTAATATAATTTACTATAAATATCGTGTATAGTTTTGTTACCCACATGAAATCAAAGTGACAGATTGAAAAAAAAAAATGAGTACATGAATTGCCATATTCTCTTCATTATATAAAAAAGTGATACTGTGATTTTATTACGGCCTGGCTGTAGAATAATATGTAAATGAATAAAACCGTCCAGAAATATTGACAATATGTGTGTTCTTTTAATGCTTTCCGTATTTTCTTTCCTCTATTTTCATTATACGTGTAACGCGTCCTCTTTTATATATTGTGTACTTTGTAGGTCCTAAGTGTGTGCGCGTTTGCGATCATGCCTGCCTGCGTGTATTATATATGACACTTTAAAGAAATAAGTATGTAGAATGAGGATTGTCGACGAAAGATGTTTTCTTCAAAGCACGTGATTGTCTTTTTAGCCTTTCCTTTCTTTTCCCACATGATTGAAGAATAATGAGACGTGACTGGTTTCAGAATAAAACAAACAAACAAACAAACAAACAAACTGCCCTTTATGCATTTATTAACGATAAAACTGTCAAGGAAATATAAGTGAAATTCCACAAAATGTCATTTGCACATAACATATCGTGTTGGAAACTGACATGCCAATATAGAAACAGATGCAGATGCGATCGACTCAGTAGTATTAAGTATATTTCCTCGAATGTCGACCAAGAATTGAACAAGAGGTTGCATTCATCTTTCTCTAAGATTCTTGGCCATTGATTGTTCTTTAAAGTGTTGGTACAGACTTTTGTATACGATCGCCAATATTGAAATTTGCCCTTCTTGATTAAAAAAAAAAATGATTCGAAATGAATAGATGACTGTAATTGGGTTGGAATTTCAATGCTGTCGCTGGCCCAATCGATGGGTCATTAATTTTAGTCTAATACCTTTTGTTTAAATTTACATGAAAACGATGGGAGAGATGTCTGATGATTATTATTGTTATTGTTTAATTATTATTATTGTTGTTGTGACTGCGATTTCTCTTCTTTTCCCACATAAATGGATTGTTACCAGAGTACTCAGTTGCGTTGAATTTTTCAGTATTTAACGTGTTGAGTTAGGGCAGTTTAATTATTATCTTTTTTCTTTTTTTTTAATGAGCCATGATGGAAATCCCCCCGTGTGCCATATTCTGGTACACCAACGTAGTCACGCTTTAAGAAAACATTGCGTTTTCAAATCTATGCAACTTCTATTTACATTTCTGGTAGTGAGTGAAGTTGTAAGAGAAAATTCCAAGCTTTGCTTTGATTAAAATTGTAAAACAAATCGATGATTGTATTTCTTTGAAATGACAAGTAGCTGCATGACTGTAAAATAATAACTTTTGAACACAAAACAGTAACAAAAACACGGCTTGATAGTAAAATCACCACGTAAAATGCAAGCTATATGTGAGACGAACGGAGTGTGAGAAAAATGTCGTTTTACTGCGGCATTCGGCGATGTATCGATCGGACGTGCGAACGTTGAACATAAAGAGTTAAGGCTAAGGGTTTTATTTGTATTATAATCTTTCCTGTCATTAATATATATTTTTTCTTTTAAGATATTATCATTATAACTACATAATCCGATATTTCGTCTGTTTCTTTTTGGTCGGTACGTGTTCAAAGACACAATTGTTAATACCAATAAATGAATTAAAAAAGAAAATCAGGTTCAACCCTGAATGGAGACCTGACTTACAAGTGAAAGTACCACGTATAATGGATGTTACTCCCGGTAGACTTGTACTTCTGAGACAGTTAAAAGACGAACACTAGAATAAACAGGAAAGGCGATTAATTATAAATGGCGAAGCGTCCAATACGGATGGGTACATCATTGGCTTCATGACATGATTTCAGACAAGCTTTTTTTCCACGTAATCCCGAGCCTCTATGATCTCAAAACCAGTCACGCTAGTAAAGATTCGAACTGTCACTTCTTTCAACTGTTGGGGGATATCAGCTGGTATCTAAGTAGAAGAAATTGGGAAAAATGACGAGCAATGCAGTATAACTGGAATTAATTTGAGAAACAATAAGTAAGGAAAATCGAAACCGTAGAAAAGAAATCTAAGAATGTACATAAGGAATTTATATGTCTTGGCCTTATATGCCATAAAGTATACTTGTATAATTAAAGACCTGAATATAACAACGACCCATTGCCAATTTTTTGGTCAAATTCAGTTTGACATGGGAAATTCTAGATTATGCATGGACTCATCTTGTGTATAAATAATAAATCCTAATTACCCCCGGAAGTGCCTGAAAAGAATGAGTGAAATCTTATATGAATGTAAGAATGACTCAAGTCCAGGACTTGGGTCATTTTTACATTCATATTTACAAGCGCCCTCTCTCATCGCTTCTCTCATCTCATACAGCAGCCTATCCTCATCCTGTATATATGATTCAAAGAACGACCCAAGTCCATATGAATCAAAGAACGACCCGAGTCCATCACACAAAATGGCCTCTCCACACTTGATATAAACGTTGATTGTCATGATAATATATGTTCTAATGTGTATATACAATGTTGCCTTCCTATCACAGTTAAATTGAATATTATTGGACAAATAAAAAAGATATGATTTTTTTTTTAAGTTTACTCGAAATGGCCTTCCATGGACTTGGGTCGTTCTTATATTCAGATACTCATATATACTGGGTGTCCCTAAAAAAAACAGAAACGTGGCTTTTCAGTACCTTGCGTTCTAAAAGTGATATATTTTTTGGCATCATTAGAAAGAGTATCTTCCGTAGAAGACAATGGTACCATAATCATTACATTTAAAAAGTACTGAACCAAATTTAATGACTTTGATATCATTGTCGTTTGCGGATAATGCTTCTTCAAATGATGTCAAAAAATATATAACTTTTAGAACGCAAGGTACTGAAAATCCACCGTTCCGCTTCTTTTTTTTTTTTTTTTTTTTTTGGACACGCAGTATATATATATATATATGCATATGTATATATATATATATATATATATATATATATATATATATATATAATTTTTGTATATATGATAAAAACATAAAATGGCATTAGACTGAAGACGGACAAGGCACAACTACATGCTGGGATGTCTCTATGGGGGCCGGAGGTGTGAGTTTGCGTCAGTGAAAGACAAGATGAGGTGGGTCTCTGAACCGTTTATCTTCGTGATAGTAAATCGGAGCATGACGTTGGCAATATAAGTCCATTGAAAAGCTATCAGGGATTCATATTTGTCATGTTTTTTAAACACTGATTTCATCCTTTCATCTTTGGCTCTTCGTGGAGGGAACCATGCCAGTCCATGGATGCGTCGTTGCTACGCCAAACGCGCACATTCACACTGCGCGGTTACCATGCACTGTGGCAGCAACTACCATTCTAGACGCATTCCATCACAAGCAGGTTAGTTTTGAAATCCGTCCGACCAGGAGCAGACGTATACCCTTGTGTGTATGTTCTGCTTCAGAAACGGATTTTTAATGTAACATCACATCGCATCCTGGTCGCTGATGAAGAATGCGAAGACTAACCTGTTTGGTGTCTTGTTCTAAAACATGCGCTTAATTTCCTCGCCAGGATATAGCGTTTTAATGCCATTTTAGGTTTTAATCTCATATATATATATATATATATATATATATATGATAAAAACATAAAATGGCATTAGACTGAAAACGCTTTATCCTGACGAGGAAAGCGCATGATTTAGAAACAAACAGGTTAGTCGTCGCACTCTTCATCAGCGACCAGGATGCGATGTGATGTTAGATTAAAATCCGTTTCTGAAGCAGACATACACACAAGGGTATACGTGTGCTCTCTCTCTCTCTCTCTCTCTCTATCTATATATATATGTCCAAACATGTTGCGAATTCACGTATTGGCTCCAATATAGCGAAGAATCAAGAAATAAACTAGTAATACATTATTTCGCCAATAGGAATGAGTTTATTGAACAACTCAAATTTTCGGTGGCCTCCACCTTCTTCAGGAGTCTCGACGGGGAATGTCAATACCAAAACATAAATTGAACATGAAGAGCGCGCACTCATATACAGAGAATTGGTTGCTATGAGAGTGCGTACCCTTGACAATGATGTTGCCATGTAGACGCAATGTAGTCAAGGTACCCCACGCATAAGGAGGAGGACATTGACATGTTAATTACGTAACAATGGTGTTCGATTACTTTGTATTATCACATGTTAAGATATCGACACATGTACTCATCAACGTACCATAAGTTACCAAATTAGGTTAAAGAGCGCTCCAACAATTAAATTGTTTCATGACTTAAAATACAAAAAAAAAAAAAATACTTCAAGGTGAAGGGTTGAACAGGGATTTATCCATTCTAAACGATTACTCATTCTTCCGTTAAAGAGAGGAATAAGTCATGATGAGGATTATAAGATATTTTTTTTCAAAATATCTTTCTAATTGATAACTGTTTCACTACCACTGGTGTTGTGATAGAGAAATTAGTTGGTTATTCTGTCTGAGATTATGACGAATTATAGCGAATGTTATGATTTCATGTCTCCATCTTAATAGTCAATTTACTCTTATTTTGTATTATTTTCTGTAGATGGATTCACACTGTCATCCCATCACTCAGTTATATGAGTCAATCAATTTCACACTTGCATGTTCAAATCTGTTTAGCTTTCAGCGAGATACCGAACTGTGGCTTTTGTAAGTGATGACTTCATCTGTTTCTTAACAGGAATTATTATACCGACTTCTTCCTACCGATGATTTTTGTATTTTAAGTCATGAAACAATTTAATTGTTGGAGCGCTCTTTAACCTAATTTGGTAACTTATGGTACGTTGATGAGTACATATGTCGATATCTTAACATGTGATAATACAAAGTAATCGAACACCATTGTTACGTAATTAACGTGTCAATGTCCTCCTCCTTATGCGTGGGGTACCTTGACTACATTGCGTCTACATGGCAACATCATTGTAAAGGGTACGCACTCTCATAGCAACCAATTCTGTGTATATGAGTGCGCGCTCTTCATGTTCAATTTATGTTTTGGTATTGACATTCCCCGTCGAGACTCCTGAAGAAGGTGGAGGCCACCGAAAATTTGAGTTGTTCAATAAACTCATTCTTCAAATTCATGAAATTCTTCCGTCGAGATGTTTTCATTGCAACTGATTGACAAATTGCCCCACATCGACGTAAATAAGCACTGAATTGATCAGTGTTTTAGTAGTAGCCATGATAAAAAATCATGGGCGTACATACTCGAGCAGGATTCGAACCTACGACCTCCTGATCACCGGACAGGCGTCATCTCCACTAGACCACCGAGCTTTCGCCCGACAGCAAGTGTTGGTTCTAATCCTTATAGCATGCAGCGGGTACTGCTTTGTTATTCAAATTCATGAAATTCTTCCGTCGAGATGTTTTCATTGCAACTGATTGACAAATTGCCCCACATCGACGTAAATAAGCACTGAATTGATCAGTGTTTTAGTAGTAGCCATGATAAAAAATCATGGGCGTACATACTCGAGCAGGATTCGAACCTTACGACCTCCTGATCACCGGACAGGCGTCATCTCCACTAGACCACCGAGCTTTCGCCCGACAGCAAGTGTTGGTTCTAATCCTTATAGCATGCAGCGGGTACTGCTTTGTTATTCAAATTTATGAAATTCTTCCGTCGAGATGTTTTCATTGCAACTGATTGACAAATTGCCCCACATCGACGTAAATAAGCACTGAATTGATCAGTGTTTTAGTAGTAGCCATGATAAAAAATCATGGGCGTACATACTCGAGCAGGATTCGAACCTACGACCTCCTGATCACCGGACAGGCGTCATCTCCACTAGACCACCGAGCTTTCGCCCGACAGCAAGTGTTGGTTCTAATCCTTATAGCATGCAGCGGGTACTGCTTTGTTATTCAAATTCATGAAATTCTTCCGTCGAGATGTTTTCATTGCAACTGATTGACAAATTGCCCCACATCGACGTAAATAAGCACTGAATTGATCAGTGTTTTAGTAGTAGCCATGATAAAAAATCATGGGCGTACATACTCGAGCAGGATTCGAACCTACGACCTCCTGATCACCGGACAGGCGTCATCTCCACTAGACCACCGAGCTTTCGCCCGACAGCAAGTGTTGGTTCTAATCCTTATAGCATGCAGCGGGTACTGCTTTGTTATTCAAATTCATGAAATTCTTCCGTCGAGATGTTTTCATTGCAACTGATTGACAAATTGCCCCACATCGACGTAAATAAGCACTGAATTGATCAGTGTTTTAGTAGTAGCCATGATAAAAAATCATGGGCGTACATACTCGAGCAGGATTCGAACCTACGACCTCCTGATCACCGGACAGGCGTCATCTCCACTAGACCACCGAGCTTTCGCCCGACAGCAAGTGTTGGTTCTAATCCTTATAGCATGCAGCGGGTACTGCTTTGTTATTCAAATTCATGAAATTCTTCCGTCGAGATGTTTTCATTGCAACTGATTGACAAATTGCCCCACATCGACGTAAATAAGCACTGAATTGATCAGTGTTTTAGTAGTAGCCATGATAAAAAATCATGGGCGTACATACTCGAGCAGGATTCGAACCTACGACCTCCTGATCACCGGACAGGCGTCATCTCCACTAGACCACCGAGCTTTCGCCCGACAGCAAATGTTGGTTCTAATCCTTATAGCATGCAGCGGGTACTGCTTTGTTATTCAAATTCATGAAATTCTTCCGTCGAGATGTTTTCATTGCAACTGATTGACAAATTGCCCCACATCGACGTAAATAAGCACTGAATTGATCAGTGTTTTAGTAGTAGCCATGATAAAATATCATGGGCGTACATACTCGAGCAGGATTCGAACCTACGACCTCCTGATCACCGGACAGGCGTCATCTCCACTAGACCACCGAGCTTTCGCCCGACAGCAAGTGTTGGTTCTAATCCTTATAGCATGCAGCGGGTACTGCTTTGTTATTCAAATTCATGAAATTCTTCCGTCGAGATGTTTTCATTGCAACTGATTGACAAATTGCCCCACATCAACGTAAATAAGCACTGAATTGATCAGTGTTTTAGTAGTAGCCATGATAAAAAATCATGGGCGTACATACTCGAGCAGGATTCGAACCTACGACCTCCTGATCACCGGACAGGCGTCATCTCCACTAGACCACCGAGCTTTCGCCCGACAGCAAGTGTTGGTTCTAATCCTTAAGTGTTGGTTCTAATCCTTATAGCATGCAGCGGGTTCGAATCCTGCTCGAGTATGTACGCCCATGATTTTTTATCATGGCTACTACTAAAACACTGATCAATTCAGTGCTTATTTACGTCGATGTGGGGCAATTTGTCAATCAGTTGCAATGAAAACATCTCGACGGAAGAATTTCATGAATTTGAATAACAAAGCAGTACCCGCTGCATGCTATAAGGATTAGAACCAACACTTGCTGTCGGGCGAAAGCTCGGTGGTCTAGTGGAGATGACGCCTGTCCGGTGATCAGGAGGTCGTAGGTTCGAATCCTGCTCGAGTATGTACGCCCATGATTTTTTATCATGGCTACTACTAAAACACTGATCAATTCAATGCTTATTTACGTCGATGTGGGGCAATTTGTCAATCAGTTGCAATGAAAACATCTCGACGGAAGAATTTAATGAATTTGAATAACAAAGCAGTACCCGCTGCATGCTATAAGGATTAGAACCAACACTTGCTGTCGGGCGAAAGCTCGGTGGTCTAGTGGAGATGACGCCTGTCCGGTGATCAGGAGGTCGTAGGTTCGAATCCTGCTCGAGTATGTACGCCCATGATTTTTTATCATGGCTACTACTAAAACACTGATCAATTCAGTGCTTATTTACGTCGATGTGGGGCAATTTGTCAATCAGTTGCAAACTCATTCTTATTGGCGAAATAATGCATTACTAGTTTATTTCTTGATTCTTCGCTATATATATATATATATGTATATATATATATATATATATATACAAATATATGAGAGTTCTCCCAATGCACCATATGTTTCGCCACATAGATTTGTCATATAATTCACCAAAGCTCATTTTACGCTAAGGACAATTAACAATGTACAAAGAAACAAAAAAATCTATGATGCAATATTGATCCTAGGAAAGAAAGGAAATATTTTCCTTGGTGACACATTAAAGTTTAGTTAGGCTGCTAGTTTTCAATTACCAATTATTGGATCGACTGTTTTTGAATTAAAATATTTGTTTATTTTTTTTTTCAATTCCCCCTAATTACCGATATATCTTAATAATATCAACAAATTACATAATTCCACCATGCCCCATATATATATATATATATATATATATATATATATACACATTATAATCTAAATAATTGACCTTGGAAGTGAGAACAGGTGTCTCCGACTATTAGAACGTTAACGCTTCGATTTAAGCTCCGTTTACCTTGTCAGGTTGCAGTGGTTGTGCCTGGTTATTCTGCTCCTTATCGTAGAACGGTATGCTGAACAATGGATTCTCGTCTCTCATCCCGTACCTGCTTTTCGATACCTATTGGGTTAATTGCAACATGTTTAAAGCAGTGGTAATAATGCTGAATGCAAATTTGTCAATTATGTTGTTGTTTTGCTTTGTTTTGCATGTAGGGGCTAGCAAGAAATAAATGTCATTAGTTAAACACAGTTCACATAAACCATATACATACAGTTCATGTTACATATTATATGACCGTGCACCACAAAACAAACTAAAGGTCGCACACCTTGATTTTACGCGAGGACTCAAAACAGGTGAAATGGGTCATCTAAGTCAATCCTGAGTTTTTCATATTTTATGAAAGAGCTATCTTTCGTTTACATGATTCTTTAGTTTGGGATCATAACATGACCCTTTTTCGGGGAGAGTAGAATTATTAGTTATGTATTAGAGGCCCCTTTTCATTTCTTAAATTCCTTTGTACACCCTTCACTTTCAAGTCTAATAACTTTTGAAAGGAAGGCTCTACCGCTATTTAAGGTTGCATTAATCATGGACGGAATGTGTTAATTCCTGATAATTCCTTCATTGTTGTTGATCCAGTGGTTGACATCTTATGTTTTGTCCCTTTCATTGCACAGCTACACGGCTTGGTGAAAGATTAAGCGCTTGAATACACCCTGTACTTCACAGCCTCTTGTCTCAGTTCACATTTTCCAGAGAGTGTGCCTTCTTTACAATATTTAGGCAGATTAGCGACCTTCATTTGAATTGAGTTATACATCATTTTAAAGCTTAGAGTTTGTTATTTCAGAATCTGCCCTTAACTAAAAATATATATCTTGCGACTTTTTGTTGGCTTTGTGATACAGGGTCATATATATATATATATATATATATACACACATATATATATATATATATATATATATATATATATATTGGGATGGGAGGATGAAACTAAAATTTCCTGTAATCATGAATTCATTGCCTTTGTAGTCGTTTTATATATAAAGAAACAGCATAAAATATTGTAGTCGTGATAGCAATAAGGTGTTGTTACATTTGTATTTCAGATTTATACCGTACGGTGTGTGGAGAAAAATGCACCTTGACTGCTGGAGATTTTCATTATCGATTTCCCTATCAAAATTTAAAGCCGTATTCCCATCCTCCAAAATTAGTGTTGCTATCCCTTGCGATAATACACGGTTGCCTTTTCACGTTTTATATCATAAAATCTCAAATTTGTAATGTTTTTGTTCAACGTGCCTTCAGGGGAAAATATTGAGTCCTTGTTATTGTATTTTAATCCCTTGAAATAAAAACGTTTAGTTGTCATCCCCAAGTATATTGCATACCTCTACGAAGAGATTGTCTTTTTTCCAGATGCTTTTCTGCAAAGGTGGGATGTCATCTCGAGAAATAAGTTTCTTTATGAGTACGTTTGGATCCGTAGTGCTTAACTGAAATAAGAAAAAGAACAGTGATACTTGAAAGCAAACCTGGTTTTAATGGCATGGGTATAAATATAATAATTATTGTTATGTCAAAGAACATAACATATATCACTGGGAAATCGTTCCAAAAACGTTCCAATTTGACATTCTCTGACTGATTTAATAGTTGCGCGCGCGCACTCGCACAAAGCAAACAAGGATATATTCAATCACACACGTATGTATCTAAATACAATGGTGTAATAATTACGATATAACAATTCAGACTACTTATAAATGAGTTGTTAATTTAAGATATCACCTAAATTTCCTCATTCAAATTTTTATCATGAAAAATAAAATAAAAATAGATCGAATGGCATGGACGTTCATGCGTTGTCAAATTTCCGTTCACCGACAGTCCATTGCATAAACGTAAATGTAGAGAGCAAGACGCAGATTGGGTACGCAATTTAACCTTTATATTAGCTTGTGGAATCTCTGTGATGAATTGGTAAAGCTGTCGGCAGTGGATTCGATGAAGGATGTGTTTAGCTTTCATCATACCCGGCTCTGTGGATCTCGACTGCATTATGACATGAACAATGCCATCGGTGGCCTGACAGAATGCTTCCTCGTCCTCAACGCAATTTGTGAGATTGAATTTGCTTCGAAAAAGAAAGAAACAAACAAATTAAAACAAATTATATAGGCATGTCAAATTAGGTATACGTTTATTTTAAGCAGGAGAAGCATGATTGTTTTCATCATCATTACTCTTCCAAAGACGACAGCACACAAAATTTAGCCACGTCTCTCTTTTTTTTTTTTTCATATATCTTCGCTTGGGTGACACAACCTTGAATATGAAATTTTGGTGAAAAGGAATTTTTGGATTAATGGTCAAATAATGGGCTAATGATGTTCTATCCCGATCCCAACTGTCGTACTACAAAAAATGAAGCCAAAAAGGCATGTCAAAGGAAAGGCTGTCGCATAAAATACTCTAGTGCTTTGGCTCTCCTGAACATTTGACATTTGTAGATACGAGGTCTAGGATGTAATATAATATATACGTGAATTATTAGAAATACTGAACATGCCAAAAAAAAAAAATCTCCAAATATGTTACCGCGATATAGGGTGAGATTTGTACTGAAGAAAAACACTAATGCACAAGTTACTAAGTGCTTAATATTCTACTTGAAGTAAAGAATGAGCAATTCACTTAAACTTGTGAAGGATGACTTACCCGTTAGCTCCGTAAAACTTGATATGTCTTGCTGCTGCTCGAAATGCATCTTTATACCTAACAATTAAACAAGTTTTACCAGTTGATCATAATAGGTCCATTCTTAACAGCAAAGAATAAAATGTTACTTTTTGAAAAAAAAATCTTGATAAGCATCGTGTTCATGGGCTTGTAAATGGATTAAAAAGATATCACTAAAGGTGACCTGTGAGGAAATTGTATCATAAAATGTAGTGGTTCTTGATGAGATTCAATAAATATTGGAATAATTTATAAAGACTTATAGACTGACACACACATCCACCCCCACACACAGAAGCATACACTTGAATATATCATATACGACATAAACAAAGAAAATTGTTCTTAGGCTTGGAATTATTTATCCTATTATCGTCCTCTTTCGCTAATATTTGTGGGCATGCTAAAATATACATTTATAAGATGTGACGTGCATCACGAAACCAACATAAAGCCGCCTCACATAATTTTACTTGACGACCAAAAAATGGTGAAATGAGTCAACCGAGTCAATTTTTAGTTGTTTATAATTTCTGAAAGAGCTATCCTTCTTCTACATTATTCTTTAGTGTGGGATCATAACATGAATGGGAAAGTGTGTTTTCACCAGTTTTGGAATGATCAGGTATTTCTTAGACACTTGTCTTCATATCTTGCAATCCTTTGCACACACTTCACTTTCAAGTCAAATAACTTTTGAAATGATACGCTACGTAACTGCTTTGAAAATTGGCATTAATCATGGACGTAATGAGTTAATACAACATATTCAATTTCAGCTTAATGTGGTAATCTATTCAGTGTTGTTGCTCCAGTGGTTGACATCGTGTGTTTTGTCCATTTCATCGAACAGCTAGCACGGCTTGGTGAAGATTAAGCACTTGAATTCACTCAGTATTTCAAAGCTTCTTTTCTCAGTTCACACCTTCCCAGAGTGTGTGCTTTCTTTCCAGTATTTAGGCAGTTCATTTGATTTGAGTTATCTAAAGTCTGCTCTTTCAGAGTCTGCCCTTAACTAATCCCTGTTGGCGACTTTTTGCTGGTTTTGTGATGCAGGGTCAAATTATCAAGAATATATGTACCTGAATTTCTAAGGGACCCAAATTCATTAGAGAAAAAATATAGAAAATAGAAATCATGACATGATTGGAAGAGTGGAATGGTATTCATATAAATTTAAGTGTAAAACATTATACTGATTATCTTTCCTTGTATGACTTCGTAAAGGGTCTCCAGAGAGGCGAGCCAAATTTGGACTTGGGTTTTTCATATCTAGGTATCTCTATGTATGCAACAAAAAAAAAAAAAGAAGATTTTGCACCAGTCTGCATTATTATTTTCTATTTTTTGGTGATTATTGATAGTATGGACCCCTCTAGCGTGGTGCTTACATAATTGATATCGCGATAGTCACCCTGTGATGATAGGCTGCATCAAAAATATGACGCCGTGTTACAAACATGTGGTTTATGTCATTTGCAACCTACAAAAAAACATAAAAGAAAAAAGAAAGCACATGATTCATTTATCTTACTAGTTCAATTGAGAGAAAAGGGTAATTTGATTTAATGACAGCATGAAAACACATTTTGAAAGACAATTTACATCATGATTACATTTTCCATGATTACAGAGTAAAAGTTTCGTTGTATATACAAAAATTAAATTATGTTTCCTTGTATGATTTCTTAAAGGTGCATGGTCCCGGTGTTTTAGTCAAATGCGTACGCGGGCGCACGGCGCAAATTTCCTATAGAGAACTACGCTATCGACTCCTCTTTAGCGCTTACGCTGTAGTCAGTGGTCGACTCACAGTTCGGCTCATGATTCGGCTGAGGGGGTTGACGGCTTTAGCAAACTTCTTTTGTGATATCATAATAACAGGCACATTATGCACGCACCCTGCATTACTACAGACTGCGCGATGCGCAGAGAAGACAACGAAGGCAACGTTACTTAGCAACACCTACGCACTTTACTCTTGATGACAGCTCAACTTCGGTAATCTTCGTATCAATGCTAACGGTGATTGGCAGTATAATCAACAGCGCCCTCTACACTACCGGGACTATGCACCTTTAAAGAAAAAAAAAAAAAACTAGCTTGGAAGACTAGTCACCAACAGACTGTGTCTAAAGCACACCCCTTGTTGGGACACGGATTGTCGCCCCTACACCGATTGTCGCCTCCTGCTCGGGGCGACAATCCGTGACGGGCGTTGGCGGCACGGATTGTCGCGCGGAATCACATTTTGCTGGGTAATATCGTACTGGACATAATAATTGGAATACTAACACATAACTTACATGGCTACATCCATGCAAACATGCCATGTAGAAAGTAATGGAAAGGTTTCAAGGAAGTGTGAATGTGCGCGTGCACATGATAATTTAGTGTCCGTTTGTGTGTGCGTGTGTGTGTGTGTGTATGTGTGTATATGTGTGTGTGTGTGTGTGTGTGTGTGATGGAAGAATGTGTTTATTATGTCAGTTTTTTGCGTATGTGTTTTTTTTTAGCTTCGCGTGGGGAGGGACACCTAGTAAGCTGTTGCTGGCATGAACGTTGATATTGATTTTATCAGCAGCTTTGAATTTGATGAGTTTGTTTGACGGATTTGTAAATGAATTCGGAGTGGAGCTTGCGTGCGGGCGGATGCTGCTTTTCTGCATACGGTCCATTATGTCTTATTTATCAACATTGGGAAGTCGTTTCATCAGGAAGGAATGTGGTATCGGTTCGGGTGTGCTTGTGTATGTGGGAAGGGGGTTACATTTCGTTATTTCAAACGTTTGTTATTCTGAAGGCTCATTCGTCCGAAGGCTCTTTATTCCGAAGGTTCGTTATTCCGAATTTCATTTTTGGATCAACGAACCTCTAGGTATAGGGAATTGTGTGTTTCGGATAAATGGAAAAAAAAAAAACGAAACTTCCGAATAGCGAACCTTCGTGTGTGTGTGTGTCTGTGTGTGTGTGTGTGTGTATGTATGTATTTGGGTTGGTGAATGTGGGTGTAGGATGATTTAGGTTTTGTTTAATCAGGGGTTGGTGGGTTGGGGATTGGATTTGAAGAAGGATAGTTATAAATGGCATGACAGATGTTGGTAGGATTTAATATTTAGGATAGATGTAGGCCCTAGGTTTGTTTCGGTTGGGGAGGGGGTGGTGGTCGGGTTTTTTATGACTGATTTCATTCTAGATTTGTGTAATGTATTTGTGCTTTTTTATGTATATGCCCTTGTAAGTAAGAAGGTGCTACATGATCCAAACCAATATATTCAACGAATGTAGGTTTGGTAGGGCCCTGCATGTGAAAACTTTCTCGTGAAGAAATTATTAGTAGGGTTGGTCTATAATCGAGTTATCTATCTCTCCGTATCGCCCCGCATATTTTTTCCCGTATGTTTTGTAAAAATGCTCTAATGACAGCAAGAGATCCCCGGGTGTCCGCAGAAAAAAAAAGAAAAAAAGACTTATTTGGGCGTAACGCCGGACGCAGAGCATTATGTGACTGATGCCTTAAGTAGACACACGAACGCTCACACACAACACACATACGTAGGGCCTACGTAGCCCACGAACACCAAACCCCTCAGATACTCATGCAGGCACAAAATTGTGCCCACAAACACGCACCATCACATACCCTTTGATATACACATAAGCCACTATATACCGCATACACACGTAAGCATACAGGCACACGCATACACACAAACAAACAAACCACTAGCACTATACAACCACCAAACATGCACAGTTTCTACATATTGTATTATTATACTCCAAACACACACACACACACACACACACACAACAATACGGAAACCCATACACAAGTCACTTATTGTACGCACCTACAAATCATACACATCACATCTCATGCAGCTCACAATACACACACGCACACACACACATACGCATAACTTACCAGTCATACCCATCCCACCAAAGCTTAACACCGGAGGAATCACCCCGAGCCCGGGGCGACAATCCGTGACGGGGCGACAATCCGTGCCGCAACATATTCTTTGTCATCACGGATTGTCGCCTTCGAGGTCAAAAACTGGGAACTGCACAAGCGTCACGGATTGTCGCCTCGGGGGCGACAATCCGTGAAGGGGCGACAATCCGTGTCGCAACACTCCTGTTCCTCCAAGGAACCAGTTTTGACTATGCAGTTGTAGGAGGCAGGGCTTGACACATCCCCCCCCCCTCTCTCTCTCTCTCTCTCTCTCTCTCTCTAGGTGTATTGTTCGTGTCATTAAAGTCTTAAAATTCAACATTTTGTTAAATTATATAAAACATACTTTATTTTGACCTTACATACACTATATATATATATATATATATATATATATATATATATAAAGACGATGAAGACAAACAAGTTGACATAATGCATTAGAATCCAACTTCATTTATTTGTAAACCAAATTTTCGACCCTTGCACGGATCAAAAGGGTCGAGAATTTTGTTTACAAATAAATGAAGTTAGATTCTAATGCATTATGTCAACTTGTTTGTCTTCATCGTCTTCATGCTCTTATTCCGACACGCGGATAATAATACCATTATATATATATATATATATAGATATATATGAAGGGTTTGTTTGCAAAAACCGATAAGTCCATTTTTGAAGATTTTGACGTACGATCTCTGTCATAAAGTAAAAAATAATACCCTTTAAATGATATATTGGTCACTACATATGAAGGTATATTTTTGAAGTTATGGTCAAAAGAAGCAAACATTTTCTTATTATTCTCTTTATTTTTCTTGACCTTTAACCGCAAATATCTCCATTTAGCAAATATGGACTTATCGGTTTTTGCAAACAAACTCTTCATATATATATATATAAATATATATATATATATATATTAAATGTTCATGATATTTAACGGAGAGCTGATAATATATTTAACAAAAAAAAATATTTCTTTATTGCGTCTCCATATGTGAACTAATTTCAAACCGTACAGTTTCTTGTCACTTCCGGAAATGGTTAGGAAACATTAGAATCTAATTTTCATTCCTATAAACTATTGTGTTTGAATATTACATGTGAAATGATCTGAAAGCATTTCTGAAAGTATTTGTGACAAGTCAACGTTTATAACGATTGTATTTTAACGTATTTGAAGTACGAACATGAAGTACGAAACATTACCTTTTCTCGGAAACACAGTTCCTTCCGTGCCTTGTCCTCCCCGGCACGCTTGACCTCGCAAATTTTGACATGTGAGAGAATTCGTTCGATTTCGAATGCTGATGCTATGCCAAGAAAATGTGCGTCTCTTGCAACACAGTCCCAGGTGTCGACATCTATTCCATTGACGATGTTCTTAACTATCTGTCTGAGGTAGAACTTCTCTGCAGGAATTAACTGAAAATTATATTCAGTGCAATCCGTGACTTAATATAGTTATTCTTATATCAGATATGGATAAGTGTATTGTTTATGAAGACCTATACAGTCATTGTTGTTGAAATATGACATTCCATTCAAAAAGTGCATACGGTATTCGAGATAAATATTACAAAAAAAAAGTAAAACTCACTTTATCATTTTTTCGTAAAGACTACCGAAGTTTATTGTATAACTAATGTTAAAAAAACAACAACAATACTGATTGCTGCTTCTGATATTGGAATCTGTAATGCGCTAGGTGTGAAGCTAACCGAAAGAAAGGATAAAAAAGAGGAACTCATTTAATACTGAAAAAGGTGGCAAACATTTTTCTGTGATGTGTTATTGACCGGATAAAAGTCGACATATTTCATACTATCAACCGGCTGAGGTAACATTATCAGTAGTTAGTTGTCTACTGCAAATGATCCAGAGAAAACGTGATCACGTGAAAAATTATAGTACACAGACATTATAGGAAATATATGAAGCTATCTTTGTTATTTCATGTGTCGTTGCTATATTTGTTATCATTCATGCCTTTTCGTCCAGTTGAATGTGTGTAAATGAAATATTTCTGAAGAAGGAATACATTAAGTGACGTCATCTAAGTAATGAGCTACTTAAAAAAGAAAGAAAGTGACTTTCTACCTTGTCACCTTTCCGCTCGGTTGTTTGGCTGCATATTAGTTGACAGATGATATCTAATTTCTCCTCAGTGATACCAAACTCCTCAAGCTTCCCCATGAGGTTGTTTTTCGTGATTAAATGTCTCAGAATGCGAGTACTTTCTTCTTCGGGCTAAAACAATGGTTTAAAGTTGAGAAGAAAAACAACAGTCGGTTATGATAGATCTGTAATGACGTGTATACAAACTTTTGCTGCAGCAGCGATGGTGACTATTCAGATAGAGTGAAATGCGGGGAGAAAAGAAAGTGAAAAGAAGACAGTGTGCGACACTTTCTAATTGTGATATGAGTCTTATATAAAATTTTTGATGCCTACAACTGAAAAAAATCCCAAGAACAACAGCAAAAACAAAAAACAAAAAATAACCCAGGGTAAGCCTGTTATGATTTCTTTGAAAACAAATTGAAAACAAGCAAGCCATGGAACGATCCATACAAATTGGTGTACGTCACAGGTGCACAACTCCTATTTGGCAAGACAAAGTACACATGCCAAAGTACTAGAAATGTTGCACGAAGTACTGAAACAGCTGTTATCTTAATATTCAAATTGCAAAATGAATCTGGAATAAATATGTTAAAAATCTCTCTAAAATCTTTTTACCTAGATAAAATATGACCCTGCACCTCAAAACAAACAAAAAGTAGCCAGACATGAATTTTTAGTTAAGACCAAATTCTGAAAGAGCAGACTTTAAGCTTTAAAATGATGTATAACTCAAATCAAATGGACTCTCCTAACCTATCTAAATATTGGAAAGAATGCACAAACTCAGGAAAAGTGTGAACTGAGAAAAGAGGCTGTGAAGTACAGTGTCTATTCAAGCGCTTAATCTTTATCAAACCGTGCTGGCTGTGCGATGAATGGGACAAAAAACAGGAAGTAAACCACCAGAGTAACAACAATGAAGGGATTATCAGATTAAATTGCAATTAGGCATGCCTCATTAACACATTCTGTCCATAATAAATGCCAACTTTAAAATTAGTAGCACTATCCTTTCAAAAGTTATTAGAGTTGAAAGTGAAGAGTGTGGACAAGGTTTTTCAGAAATGAAAAAGGGATTCTAAAGACACACCTAATCACACTATTCTACCCAAAATGTTCAAGATAAACTGCTCAAAAACACACTTTCCTGCCTGTTGATACCAAATTTTAGCATAAAGTAAAAGAAGACCGGCTCTTTCAGAAAATATGAAAAAGTCAAGTTCGACTAGGTTGACCAATTTCACTTATTTTCAGTCCTCACGCAAAATCAGTGTGTGCGACTTTTTGTTCGTTTTGAGGTGCACGGTCACAAATATGTGGAGAAATTTTCAAATCTCTATGAAAAATTAAATTGGCATAGTTACCCGTACATGCTGACCGTAGAAAACTGTGTTGTTCCTGTGCTGAAATTTTGTAGGTAAGGTATAGGGTTTTTAGTATTTTCGATGTTTAGCTAAGATAAACCTCTTGGTGGTCTTATTCACACCAAGGGCTGGATCTAGTTTTAGAAGGAGTTATCCCGGAGTGTGGCCTGACCAGGCAGCTCCCGCAGCGTTGGCGCTGTAGTGTAGACAACCAATGCTAGCATACTTCCGTATTCATGTGGATATTCTCAAAATTCACCATACCAAATTGCACCACAATCACAAGAAATACTTTATGACTCATTTCCAATTGCTCATGTAAATTTGAACCAATTCACATATCGGGACGCGTAAGTGTTGATATTGACTTTCATGTCGTCGCTCAAAATTTACTCTGTTACTTCGACCGCGGCGTACTCTTCCTGCGAGCGCACAGACAGGAGTTAGCCATCTAATAGTATGAGACAACTCTTTCAAGTAATCAGGAGAAAAAAAATCAATACACAAATAATTTGTGACAAGTTGAATGAGAAATATAGTTCCTAAATCACACAGCTTGCCACAATCATTGTACATTGAGTTGTATCTCTCGCGTAGATTCCCTGTTCGCACAATATTAGATGGCTAACCTTCAGTTCTCGATTGTGGAGGCAGTGCTCGCCGCGATCTCTCGCAAAGAGCAAGTTTGTTTTGAGTGACGACTTGAAAGTCAGCATCGATATTGATACTTCTCGATAACCGATTTCGTTCAAATCTAAGTGAGTACCTGGATATAACCTATAAAGTATATCCTGTAATTTTGGTATAATTTGATTCAGTGGAATCTGAGATGTCTACATGGATGAACAGTACACAAACGCCCATACTAGCCTACGACGTCGTATGCTACTCGGTACGAATTAACGCTCGCGTATGCGAGCGCTTGTAATCAGTATGTTAGTTGTGCACCTCGTACGTCTCGACATTTAGGCTCCTCAGCTCATCAGCATAAATAACATTTTGCACAGATTGGTCTTTTGGAATAAGAAGAACAACATATCTGAATATAAACTAGCGGTCTTCTTTTACATTAATTTTAATTTCAAATTTCAAACAATAAATGTGAGTCAAAGGTCAAAAGTAAACGTGCGTTTTGTGTGTGTGTTTTTTTTTTTTTCTTTTGGTTGGTTCTGTTTTTAACATCTATGCATGGTGACTTCATGAGCTGTCTTAAATGAGACGAACAATTCCCCCATTGTATCAACACTGGTGAAAATAGGACCTATAGCATTATTCTCTTAGTACCTTCCAGTCCTTTCCTTGTTCAGCCATAAAGTCTTTGAAAACATGAGAGAGGGGACCTTGACCGAGGTCATGGCACAAACCGGCAATTTCCATGCATCGTACATCAACAGCGGTGATGTTGCTGTTTTCCTCAGATTGAAGCTTTTTTGCAAGCTCTCCAGCCATATAACAGACTCTGAGTTATACAAAAAGAAGGAATGCAAAGACGAGCATTATTAACATAATTGTCTTTGTTGTTGATGTAAAGGTGCTGTATATAATGAATAACATCAAATAACTCCTGTAGGCTATTACTGAGACTGTTGAACACATTGAAACCAGGAGTCTTAGTCTATAAAAATCCATCAAGATCAACCAAAATACATATATAGGCGAGACATATTAAAGTCAATGGGATTTGAAGGTAGCAATACGTCGTAAACACCAGGTCTTGGATTTATGCACCGTACCTGAAAATTGCGTGTTTTTTCATATTTATCTAAACAAAGGTTTTATGACCGATATTGAAAAGTCAACATTCAAGTTATGAAAATATATATTCGTGGTAAATTGAGCAAAGAAAATGGGATTCCATTGGGATTCGAACCAGAGACCTCCGGATGCTAGTCCGGTGCTCTACCGACTGAGCTACAGAAAGCCCTAGTTCACTGTTCGTCCCAGAAACCCTAGATTCTCAGTGCTCGAATGGTCAGAAGCTATATTACTGTGTTTGTGTGTGACACACACGTACATACTTGATCATTCGAGCATTGGAATATTAGGGTTTCTGGGAAAATGAGTAATGCCATTAAAAGAAAAAAAAAACAACAGAAGATGTTCATTTTCTCGTCTTTTGTTGAAGACTTAATTTTCTTGAGCAAAATTTCATTTTCATTTCATTTCACCAACTGTTTCTGCATGGTACAAGTATTCAACTATGATCAGTTTCGGAAATATATTATGCACATAGTTCATCAATATTCATAGCTGATTTTGCACAAGAAAGGTAAGCAACTCATTGTGACAGAGAACGGAGATATAATGATTAAAAAAAAAATCAATACAAGAGAATCCCCAATAAGCCGAAATTAATAACATTTCACACAACAGAACATTCATGGTTATGTAGTCAAGTGATGCGCAGAAATTAAAAAAAAAAAACAAAGAAGAAAGGGATAGCGGTGATGGAAGATGAGAGAAGGAACAGGAGAGAAAGAAATAGACTCCTCGTATATTGTCCAATAAAATACTGTATGAAAAAAAAAAACACTATTGAAGGTGCATTTATGCTGTTGCCAGATAACGGCTGGGTGAATCAAGGTATGGATCAGTTACTTAAATACATGAAAGTAGAGAAAACATTCCATGGCATGCCTATGGCAAAGGGCAGAGTATAATATCAGTTCTACTGTAAATTTATTTGTTTCCGTTATTTAACACATGAAACAAAAAAGAAAAGGAAATTAGAGGGATAGAAAGAGAGGATGAAAAATTAATAAATAGCCTACCCGATGGAGTGGTCAAATCGAGTGTGTACTGCACAAGGGTAAACATAACACACTGGTCCCAGCTGTTTAATGAAACGAAGGCGCTGAAACTCCGGTGTGTCGATTATAAGGTGACAGAAATACGGTAATTCGATCATGCCATGAATGACGTCGTTGATTGTCTGGTACGGGTGACAAGATAATTTAAAAGCTCAGGGTAATTGTACATGTATTCAACGTGATGAGAATGTAATGTTTATGCACATAAACCTTTTCGCTCAATGATATTGAATTAATTCTCATTTTTTATGAGATACATGATAAGCATTAGAATGACATGCAAAATACCATATATCATCATACACATGTTGTTTTTCAATCAACGAAAATATATGAGGTAATACCAATTAGTGAGAAAATTAAAGTTTTCAAGTATTAAATACGATGTGATCAATGTAAAGATTTAAGTTTGGAAGCAGAAGGTTGCTTACTACGTTATTTCTATAACAGCTACTCATTGTTGTTATTAATCATAAGATGTTTCATACATTTTGATATTTCTTTTAAACATAACAGTTCAGATCCACATCTTCATTACACATAAATAGTGGGAGAAAACGGAGAAACCAACTTGAGACGAAACAAGTCAACTGTTAAAGCAATCTGGTTCTTCTTGAAGTCATGCGTGGAATGAGGACCGAAAAAAGCCCTCAATGAAACAAAGACGACAGCTATGCCATTCTGCGCCCATAAAATTGTAGATATATGTCATTAAAGCCACTATTTACCATTTGCAGATGAAACAAAAACCCAGCTTTATAGCTTCGAAATAGTTCTAAAATGTGAGCCATGGATAGAAACAACGACTGTGAAATTTGATTTTGTTACATACAAATAATATGAATGTTTATAGACTAAACAGTCTACGCTTATTCATTTTTTAAAGACAAAAAGTAGTGACATCTCCGTACATTCTAGGCTTAATTGCAAAAACTTTTACATGGAAGATATTTCGCGATAAAACGGACCCACACATGCGCATCAAATGCAATATCTCGAGCATTTTTTTTTCATCACCGCTCCCAGTGGTTAACAGTACCTTTAAAGATTAAATATTCATTCAACATAACATAATATGTCTATACATAAATAACAAATTGTTCATTCAGCCTGACTCTTTTATATGGAAGATAGATGGATAATATAGAGATGATTTTTTTTTTTTTTATTGCTCTCTGATGTATGATGTGCTTGATGTCATGTCATTGTTACCTTTGTCTTGTTTATTCGACCTCGGGGTTTTCCTGTAGTTGCACAATGACATAAACAGTCAGTTAAATATAATCAATAAAACAGAGGGTCTAACTTTTTTATTTTTGTTTTGGTCTACATATGTGACCGTGCACCTCAAAACGAACATAAAGTCGCCCACACTGATTTTGCGTGAGGACTGAAAATTAAAGTGAAATGGGTCAACCTAGCCGAACTTGATTTTTTCATATTTTCTGAAAGAGCGGGTCTTCTTTTACATTATGCTAAAATTTGGTATCATAAAGCGGGCAGGAAAGTGTGTTTTTTTAGCAGTTTATCTCGAACATTTTTGGTAGAATAGTGTGATTAGGTGTGTCTTTAGAATCCCTTTTTCATTTCTGAAAACCTCGTCCACACTCTTCACTTTCAACTCTAATAACTTTTGAAAGGATAATGCTACTGCTTTGAAAGTTGGCATTAATTATGGACAGAATGTGTTAGTGAGGCATGCTTAATTTCAGTTTAATTTGATAATCTCTTCATTGTTGTTTCTCTGGTGGTTTACTTCCTGTTTTTGTCCCATTCATCGCACAGCCAGCACGGTTTGGTAAAGATTAAGCGCTTGAAGAGACACTGTACTTCAAAGCCTCTTTTCTCAGTTCACACTTTTCCTGAGTTTGTGCTTTCTTTCCAATATTTAGATAGGTTAGAAGAGTCCATTTGATTTGAGTTATACATCATTTTAAAGCTTAAAATCTGCTCTTTCAGAATATGGTCTTAACTAAAAATTCATGTCTGGCGACTTTTTGTTTGTTTTGAGGTGCAGGGTCACATATGTTAAGATGCCAATAACTCTGATATTATTAACTTCGGCAGAGTTGCATTTTTTATGTAGTGTAAATGTTTCAAATATAGATACAATGTAATGATAACAAAGGAGTCCTCTTTGCTTTTCATCTCGTAATTGTTTTACTTCACTCTGACGTTAATATAGTGCTTTCATCGATTATTCTGCATTGATGGTACAATTTCCCAATTTTTATTTCAAATTTTTATGTAAACTCACACCGTTATTCTTCGGACTTTTTGAAGAGTAATAATGAAAACCGAGTACAAAATATACCATTTCTGAAGTCTGGAAGAATCGGAGACGATACATCTTCTTCCTCTTGGTCTCCGAAAATCTTCAATGTAATCCCTGTTTGAAACAATAACAATAAATTGGGAGATATTTGCATTCAATTATACCAATGAAAATTATCTAAAGAACGCTTTGGTACAGTATGATAGTTTAACGATGTACGGACACAAATAGGATTTCTTGGATTAGGCTGATGAAACGTTGTCTGCAGTGTGCTTGAATTACTGTTTGTTTGTGTTTTGTATAAGAAGGAAAATGGTTATCAAAGAATATAGCATGTATGTCTGCAACTTATTCCAAAAGGAAGTAACCATAGACAAGGACAATTTACTGGGTTTTTTTTTTTTTTTCTCTCTCTCTCTCTTTTTCCCCAATCATAAAGACAGGTGCGAAATAAATGACATTAAAAGAGATTTACTTCGGTAGATCTTGATCTACTTAAATTCCGTTATTATTAGTCTTACATTTGAAGTTGACAAACATGGTAAATATAGCTATAAGAGAACATGATTAATTAAAATTTGTTTTGTCGCGCTTTTTTTATAATGGCATGTTAATAAAGATGTCACAAAACAGAAGACAAGGCTCATGTGTGTTGTACATTAAACATAGATAGGAACGCAAAAAGTTGCAAACAAATCTAACCCATAACTTTATGACTTGCCCTCACAGATTCTTTTCATTAAAAACAGGTTGACGAGAAATTTTCGCGAATATAAAGCTCTCGTCGCATTAAATCTTTTCGATATTTCATGTCAATTCGTTTTTTTTTTTTTTTTTACATGATAGCTATTTGCAAATAATGCCACCTGCCTTTCTTTCTAATGACAACCACGGACACAAGCGACACGACCCAGACGACTATTCCAAGAAAGATGAACAAGGCAGTAAAATCCGGTTTTGAGGTTGGTTCTTCGACGATATTTTTTCCTGCAGTAATCAAAATCAAAATGTGTATAACTTGCCTTACACATTGTGTCACCGAAAATATTTCTCCCCCCACTTACTTCATCATGCAAAGCTTTAAACAACATATAACTTACCATTAGTTTTGTTAGTATTTTTTTATTACCAATTAAGCTACAGCGGGGTAAAGCATTGTGTAGTTAAAATACAAAGTAATGATGTGTAGTGAAAACGAAATAGGTCCATTGAAGATTGCGTATTGGTGGCCCGCTACAACAAAAGGATCCTAAAGTTGCTGACGGGTGAGCCGAGAAAATCGAGTTTAATGTCAGATCATCGAAATCCGTCAAAACGTTCAGAAATCTATTTTTGACATTAATTTTGTAGTATAATGTTTCTTCTATCATCTCCTGAAACTTCGAAGCTAAATAATCAACTGAAAGGCAAGAGAAAAGCATTTTTCTGGACCATGATTATCTGACTTTTAACGGAACAGCAATGTGTCCGAAGATTTGGATTTAGCGCCGCAGCTAGACTCCGCCCCTAGCAACGAAGGAGTGATCTCACTGGTCAGTGCGTGGCATCCTGGTTAATGATTGGTCGCTAAGCTTGAATGAACATCGCGGAGGTTGCTAGGAGCGTCCCTTCTTTTGTCAAACGATGAAAAATGTCTTGCTTTCCCTTGATCATGATAGTGTCAGAAGGACAACTTTGAAGGCGGTTTTCTCGAAACGCTGATGTCCTAAACCACTCGACATGCGCTAATAAAATCACCGAATGATTTTATGAGTCATGTTACATATGACATTTAAGTGGAGGAGTAAGGAAATAATGTCATGTCATTTTCATAATTTTTTTTTTCCTTCGACTTTCGGATCCTTTTCTTGCAGCGGGTCACATTTTATTTCATTCTTGTTTTTTGGTTGAGGTCCACGTTTCTCGTAAACACTGTCTGAAATATCAGAAATGTGGTACTATGTAATAAAGACGGTCATAATTTCCTACAGGTTCGCTGAGAGCTTAAATTTTTCGGTTGTTGGTTTGTTTGATTGTTAATCTCTATATTGTTTTCTCATGCAATATAATATGTATACAATCGGTATTGGAAACCCTCGCCTATACTTTTCTTTTCTAGCAACCAGCTCCATTTTCATTTTCTATAGATTTTTTTTTTTTTAACTTTCACATTGCCAGCTAATTACACGTCTTCCTTGTTGATCCGTGTACAAAAACCTAAACCACTGACTCCAAATGAAGAGCTTGCAACATAAAGGCGCTAAATCCATTGAAAAATGATGGATTTAGCGCCTTTTGGAAGCAAGCTCTTCAAATATACCCTTCACTTTAATTTTACTTTTCTCATTAATGTAGCATGGCATTTGTTTAAGCGTTTGCTATCAAAATTATCTCTGGCTATTCTGATTATCTCAGTTTTACCTTCTAAGCGTTCTTACGACTACTTGCAGCGTTCTAGGCTAATAATTGCCGTAGAACATTGCCATTCAGTGAAGTTGGTGGAGACTTTATAGGTCTTTAAAGAGTTATGGTGTCCATATCACTTTAACCACTGGGTTGTATTTTTCTTGTATAAACAGTGTTTTGTATTTTTCGATATGTATAGCAACAAAAATTCGCTGCCCTTGATTTTTTTTTTATTGTGATGACTCACGAAAGGTGAAACGGGTCAACCGGGCCAATTGTTAGTTTTCCATATTTTCTGAAAGAACATTTCTCCTTCTATATTAGTCTTTAGTTTGGAATCTTAAATTGAATGGGAAAGTGGGTTTTCAGCTTTTCAAGAGAAGAAAAATCAGGAGGCCTACATTTAAAAATTAGCCCCCAGAGTTTGGTTCCCAATCAGTGCCGTTTCCCTAACATGCGCCGACCAGGAATTGCAAGAATACATTTAACACTGTATTGTTTAACCCTACAAAGCCCAAACTACTTTTACCTCTTCTAGGCCGGGGGGGGGGGGGGGTGCGCATTGTGCCATCCCTCTATATAAATTCTTTATCATATGTGACCGTGCACCTCAAAACGAACATAAAGTCGCACACACTGATTTTGCTTGAGGACTGAAAATAAGTGAAATTGGTCAACCTAGCCGAACTTGACTTTTTCATATTTTCTAAAAGAGCGGGTCTTCTTTTACATTATGCTAAAATTTGGTATCATAGAAAGTGTGTTTTTTAGCAGTTTATCTCGAACATTTTTGGTAGAATCGTGTGATTAGGTGTGTCTTTAGAATCCTTTTTTTTTTCAGTTCTGAAAAACCTTGTCAACACTCTTCACTTTCAACTCTAATAACGTTTGAAAGAATAGTGCTACTGCTTTGAAAGTTGGCATTAATTATGGACAGAATGTGGTAATGAGGCATGCTTAATTTCAGTTTAATCTAATAATCCCTTCATTGTTGTTAATCTGGTGGTTTACTTCTTGTTTTTTTTGTCCCATTCATCGCACAGCCAGCACGGTTTGGTAAAGATTAAGCGCTTGAAGAGACACTGTACTTCACAGCCTCTTTTCTCAGTCCACACTTTTCCTGAGTTTGTGCTTTCTTTCCAATATTTAGATATGTTAGGAGAGTCCATTTGATTTCAGTTATACATCATTTTAAAGCTTAAAGTCTGTTCTTTCAGAATATGGTCTTAACTAAAAGTTCATGTTTGGCGACTTTTTGTTTGTTTTTAGGTGCAGGGTCACACATATATATATATATATATATATATATATATGTATATATATATATATATATATATATATATATATATATATACCTTTTTTTGGGGGGGGGGGGGTCAGAAAGTACCTACAGTTTTGAAAAAAGTGATCTGACGAAGATAAAGGACTAGCCCAAAATATAATTATAAAAAACTTTGTGACTTTTGCATGCACACGCTTATAAGCACTACATTAGTTAGAAGTATGTGCAGTTCTAGTCACCAGTATCATAGCTGCCCGTAATTCTCAGAATGGTCGTAGTGGCCAAGTACTCCTGAGCGTCATACAAGATTACGCCACACCGGTAGCACCCCGCATCATGTTGAGATACATTTACAAGAATCACATCGAAATCGGCCTTTAAGATCAGTTTGGATTTGAAATCACTCGTCAAGTTAGCCCCGTATTGAATGGTACCGTCGAGTCGATTTTCTGTTACAAGTTCTACGAAGCTTTGGTTTCGGCATGTTGAAAATGGCTCTTTTGAAAGGGAATACTGCCAGTACAGCACAAAGACGTCAGCTTTCTGCAGGGAGCACTGAAGCATGACGTCTTGACCCGAGTTGGAATGTAAGTGCACGTTGGGATCCGCAAATGCTGCATGAAAATGGCACACCATTACCGAGAAATAATGGGAGAATCGAAGAAAAAAAAATCATTAGCAAAACGATAACAGAGCCCAATAATACAACAAATCCACCAGAACAAGTCGAAATATACTATGAATTCCACTGTCATACACTGACAAGTAATTAAAAACAACAAGTAATAAAGAATGTAAGATTGTGATTGGAACAAAGCGTTGCAACATGCTAGATTGTCTGAATAAAAATAAACGTCACTTACCTAATAAACATCCTAGAAATAAACATGTAGAACTGTATATTAATTTTTTTTTTTCGTCGAACGCTTCACACATGTAGATTTTTTACAGTTCATTTTCTGACATTTAATAAAACAGGGGAAAAAAGTTGATTCTGTCTTACAGTTTATACGGATTCATTTCGATTGCAAATCCAGTGTCCTTGTTGTTTTATAGTATGCAAATGCTATTTTAATGTTATTATTGCCTAGAAAATGCATGGGAAACCAACTTCTGATATTGTCTGGATGCGCTGGTATAATACATAAGCCAACCCAACATTAATTCTTACCCAAATATAAGACTGGTTGCATTGTCTGAACATATTTTAAAGTTTATATCGAAAAGTCTGAAGATTTTTTTTTTTTTTTTTTTTGGTCATACCTTTATAAACCGCGAGTGTGATGAACACAATCCGAAGTATACACCATGCCATTTTCACACAAGGGAACTGGATAGATCCTCATGTCTGCTTAACAAAATGAAAGAAACATGCAAATTGACAAACAAGGAGAGAAATAAACAAACAGCCAAACAAAGTAATAAAAAAGTATGCACTCAAAAAATAAAGCAACAAATCAATATTGAAGGGGTGACGGATGTGTCCATCAAATCAAAAAATACCGTGTGGAAAAAAAAAGTTTTAAATATGAAGATGACACTTTAACTCTTTTAAATGTTAATTGTACTTTACAAGTTGTACTTTTAATCCTGCACAATTTACCATATTCCGAATATTGACAAGGAACGCCTTTTTATATGCCAAATTTACAAGGCGTGTAATTAACATAATACATGTGTCTAGATACATTTATGACAAACTTTGTTTTTGAAAATAATGCTGGGTCAAGCTAATTAAATTTGCACACGTAAGACACAAAAATGAGCATTTCTCAAAAAAAAAATGGGACATTGAGGGAGTCTTTGAAGAATTATGATGGCTGTTTTTTTCTTCAGGGACTTGTTTGAGCCCTTTTACCATTATGAACACCATAGAATTTAGAATTTCTTGCTTCGTCAAATTTGCTCTCACGCACACACACAAAAAGAAATATAACAGTACTAGTAATATATATATGCTAGTATTAGTAGTAGTAGTAGTAGTATTTATAATGTTGATAATCATAATAATAATCACAATAATAATCATAATAATAACAATAATGATAATGCCAATACTTAATGATACACACATAGACAACAAGTCTCAATATAGGTTCCAGGGCGTCAGACGACGAATGATCTAAGAATAACAGCACTCACTCATACAACAGAGAGACAATGTTTCAAGCACTTCAAAATAATCTTCCTATATGTTTTTTTTTTTCTCGAAAGGAAACATTTGTGAACCTGCACCTCAAAACAAACAAAAAGTCGCCAGACATGAATTTTTAGTTAAGACCATATTCTGAAAGAGCAGACTTTAAGCTTTAAAATGATGTATAACTCAAATCAAATGGACTCTTCTAACGTATCTAAATATTGGAAAGAAAGCACAAACTCAGGAAAAGTGCGAACTGAGAAAAGAGGCTCTGAAGTACAGTGTCTATTCAAGCGCTTAATCTTTACCAAACCGTGCTGGCTGTGCGATGAATGGGACAAAAAACAGGAAGTAAGCCACCAGAGTAACAACAATGAAGGGATTATTAAATTAAACTGAAATTGAGCATGCCTCATTGACACATTCTGTCCATAATTAATGCCAATTTTCAAAGCAGTAGCACTATCCTTTCAAAAGTTATTAGAGTTGAAAGTGAAGAGTGTGGACAAGGTTTTTCAGAAATGAAAAAGGGATGCTAAAGACACACCTAATCACACTATTCTACCAAAAATGTTCGAGATAAACTGCTAAAAAAACACACTTTCCTGCCCTTTTTATGATACCAAATTGTAGCATAATGTAAAAGAAGACCCGCTCTTTCAGAAAATATGAAAAAGTCAAGTTTGGCTAGGTTGACCCATTTCACTTATTTTCAGTCCTCACACAAAATCAGTGTGTGCGACTTTATGTTCGTTTTGAGGTGCACGGTCACATTTTGTCTGTTACTCTATCTCTACTAATGAATAGATGTGCCCACATTCCACACATAAATCGTTGTACAACTGGATAATGTGGCACGCTGACGGTTAATTTGTGCTTACTAAAGCATCACCGAACGAATCACTCTCACTTTAATAACACAAATTGTAGTCAATGGCCTGGCACTTTCAGTAATCGAGAAAAGGGTTTTCAAACTAAGTGTGTCAGATAACAATGATATAATAATTTCATTAAGCTATCTCTTTACCGAGAGCGGAATTTCAAAGAACTCGGTGCTATTCGAAGTAAAAGGCTCATTTCGTACTCTGCAGAACTTGAAGAATATAGAGGCACATGTTACAAGAAAAGCTAATTAACAAGGGTCGCGAGTGTATGTATGTGTGTGTGTGTGTTTAATGTTCCTCCATATCCTTACCTAGGTATGACCAAGCAAATGTAAGGACAGAAAGTCAAATATTATTTGCCTCAAAATGATTGTTATTATTAATAACATACTGTTACTTTGATTCACTCACTTTCAAAGAATTCATGATGCTATGCTCCCCATGATTCATCTATATAGTGTTAAGTTCACCAATTGGCCAAAGTACCCATTTCACTTTTATTCCACATTTCCAATACACAATATCATATGTTAGTCAAACTTAATGTTGTTAAGTAACATGTAGCGTTACAAAGCAAACGCGCCAACTATATAAGTGCAAAAGACACTGTTAGAGCCATCTTACCTTAACGAGGACGTTATCTACAGATTCCATGGGGCTTGGAAAGTCAAATGTCATAATCGCGTAAGTCTCACAGTGATATCAATGTTGCATGAGCTTATACTTATTGTGCCATATAGAGTATCTTTACAAGTAACTATTGCTCTGCAGCAAGTCATTTCTACACGCCCTTTGAACACATAAACGTAATCTAAAGGACACTTTTTTCTCCCTCTCTTTCTCATCTTTGTTTAAATGTTCGCTTGCGGGGGGGGGGGGGAGTAGAGATTGACCTATGGTCCTTCACGGCGAACAATGTGGAATAGAACAAATTATCTTTGAATTTGTCTGCAATGTTATCTGCAATGTATGAACATTGTAGATAACCACAGTTTTTCAGTTGCTTGAATTTGTCAACAGCGTTTCCCTTCTCAGACTTTGGAGTCTGTTCCACTTCCTTGGAACGTGACAGACTAGCCCAATCACGCACAAGCATTGAATGTACAACAGATATTCATGGTTGAATAATCCTTCAAAAAGAGGGAACACATAGTGTGAATGTTATGAGATGTAATGCTATATAACATATGTCATAGCAAGTAACAAAATGCCCTTTTTGAGAACGAGAATAATACTTGCATGATCATTTGATTCTGCTACAACAGTTCCATATCTGAAGAAAGGGTTTTGAAGCAATGAATAGCCCAGACTCGAAGGCATACCTAATCTAAAATTAATATGCTTTAAACATAAAAAAAAAAATGAAGAAGCACGATTCCCCATTTGTTCCTCATCCCAAATTTTAGATCAGTCTTAATTGCTCTCTCACAAAATATGAAAAAAGGTAAAGAGTAACTATGTTGACATGTCTTGCCCATTTTGAGTCTTCACGTATTATATATATAATATATATATATATATATATATATATATATATAAAGTGCGGAATGGCGCACTGCGGTCTCAGAGGGCGTTTGATCTTTTTGGTATATTTTAGGTCACCAAAATGTCCCGCCCACTTTCTTTCTGTGTATACATGAGAGAATTCAAACAGAATTCAGATTTATGTGTCGTATAAAAAGGTATTCGCAATAGCTGTATTACGCAGTACATTGTATTTTGAAGAAGTTCGCATGCGGATCCAGTAGTCCAAGGCTCGGACCACAATTCTAATATAAGTTTACCCCTGTTTTGTCGTTGTTCTCAATTTGCGACGGTTGCCTTGTAAACACTGATACACCCCTTTTGTTATACATATACATATATATAATATATATATATTTATATATATATATGTATATATATATTATATATATATATATTATATATATATATATATATATATATATATATATATATATATATATATATATATATATATATATATATATATATATATATATATATATATATATATATATATATATATATATATAAATCACCATAACACTGCCTGTGTGAGGAGCTAGAAAGGTGGATTTTTATGAGATATACACTGTAACTACAGTTTCAATTTCCTTACTTATTGAAGAAATTTTGTCCTGCCCCAAGAGCAATGAAGAGAATCTAACGATCAAAGGACTTCACTGAAGCATTGCAAACTCTTCTTTTTTTTGAATAGTACTACAAATGTCATTTTATTTGCATGCCGAGCACATGGCATCGCTCACCTGGCGTAAGTCGCTACTACAGCAGAATGAGTAGGTAAGGAAAGCTAATCCATGCGCACGCGCACTTCTTCAAGATACAATGTATGATGTCATCTCATGTACCGGCTCAGTAGCCAACGGAAAATACATAGGATGCCTGAGGGGGAGGGGTGGTGTTTATAGACATCCCAGAGCAAAATCAAGGATTCGGTAACATCCTCGATGGTCATGGCATGAATACAGGACTGAAATCGAAAAGTACTCCCTCTTGAAGCAGATGGAGTAACTATGTAAATAAACTGTATCGACATACCATGTGGAAAAACCAAACAAACAAAACAAAAAATAAAAAGCGAAAACAACATCATTTGATCCCAACTAAGTATGTTTGGACCTGGAAAATAAATTTTACGTTGAAGATTTTGGAAAATGTATGACCTTGTAGTCTGAAATTCAAGCACTAACCCAAGCACTGTTGAATGAAATCTGAACTTGTATAGTATATTTTTTCATATCAGCCATGCCATTGCGAATTTCTCTAAGACTAGAAATAATTGCTATCTTGTTTATGCTCCAGTTTCATCAATTATCACTTTACATCCTTTTTCTTGTCTTTTTTTTTTTGGTGATAATCTTGGTTACGATTTAATTGTCGTAAAAGATGTTGTAGAGCGGTTTTTTTATTTTGTATATTTTTTTTTTTTTTTTTTTTTTTTACTTATAATGTTTAAAAAAGGGACTCCTCACAATCAGCCAAGTCCTGGTAAATAAACAAATTAACAATTTAAAGGTTTCTTTTTTATTTCTTATTTTACAGATTTTCATGCTTCCATTCGAGAAGTTTTTGTATTAAGTTGAAGATTCGTCGCAATGGGAAACAGAAACTACAATTAAACCAAAGTGCCTGTGTGTGTGCGTGTATTAAAACTGAAGATTTTTACCACTTGACTTTTGTGCAAACCACTGACAAGCCACCACTCAAGTTGTTCTAACCAAACATAACAGCGCTGATATCATTATTTTTATCAACCAACTATTAATAGCCACAGATACTGTGTATAAGTATTCGAACAAAAAAATGGATATACTAGTCGGCTGTACTTTGCACTGATCAGAAAGGACAATTTTTCCTTGCCTCCAAAGATACAGTTTCGACACTAGTACTAGCAGGTCTTACACTGTGTCGGGTAGAGAGGACTTGAAAGAATAATGGTTTCTTCAAACTACGTTACCCTGCTTATTGCCTTCATGGCAGCAGTAGCAACCGCAACTCCACTTGACGATTACGTTAATGCGCCCGACGATCATTACAGCTTTACACTCCTCAACAAATATGTCATTCCAGAAGAATATACGGCCTATGTTATCAACATGACGTCACAGAAGTGGCTTACGTGTGAGTCGATTTTTCTTGTAAGATTTCATAACATTATGTTTAAATACCGTTTAGTGTGTTTGTGGTTGCTTTGTGCCATATTTGATTCAATGTCGCGATGCTTTTCTGGCGATATCTGTAAAACACGATATCTTCTCAGCATGAATTTTTTGTGAATTTCCTTAGATTAGGGTGTAGACAAGGACTTTTGCGTGCATTTGAAATTAGAATGCACGCGAACATTTATTGTTTTGCAGTAGCTACTGAAGTATTAAAATCAGAGTCTAATCTGCTGACATATTCATGGTAATGTAATCTCCATACTAAAATATAATTAGGCAGATGAAAACGTATCTTTTATATGCAGATAATGACTCCGACAGTGCCATTTGGTGGCATTACCTGACGATCACGATTCCTCATCGGTTGATCAGTACTGAGCATGCGTTTTTATTCATCACCGGTGGATCTCAACATAGCAGGTGCATCAAAACGATTATTCTTTTGAAGAGTTGTAGGTCTTTTTAGTTTCGCATTTAACTAATTTTGTTTTAAAAGATATATCGATTTATGGCATCTCTTTTTTTTTTTTTTTTACTCTCCAGAAACAAATGAATAAATACTTTATCCAGTTTATAAATGGTCAGTTTCTGCTCAGCCTAACACAGGTGATGCGCATGTCAACTGACATAAACACGAAAATGCGTGCAATTCATACCTCGAAGCTAATGTGATAGACAACACATTATTCTCAAGCGATGAAATATCCTAAAATTAATGTTATAAATATGAATTTATATAAATATATGTATATATATATATATATAATATATATATATATATATTTTATTTTGGAGCTTGTGTATATCTTTATATACGTGCCAGTGTGTGTGTGTATGTGTGTGTGTGTGTGTGTTTGCGTGCTTAAAGTGACAACACACTCACACATTGTCATACTCAAAAACACACAAAAAATATAAACAGAATTAAAGCATAATATATTAATATATTATGGACTGCATCCATTCCCATTTGATTTCTGACAGATCGCGTTCAACATTCTAAGACGCCAAGTGATAGCACTAATTTAACATGTTTGTTTGCTTTGTTTGTTATTTCATTCTCATTGATTGTTTTGCTGACTAGCTAATGTCTGGAAGTGATGAATCTGTTTTGGTGTGTTAGTTGCTTTTGTTTGTTTTATTGTTTGCTGACCAGCTAATATCTGAAAATATTAAGCCATGATATTCAACGGCACTAATATACCATGGTCAAATGCACATACACACAAACAAAATGGAATATTCTTTGGGTTTCTTGATTTGCTCAGTCTTGGAATAATGTACAATCAAACAAACAGGCAAACTACTATTCCATGTTTATAGGTCAAAAGTGTAAATTCAAGTCCAGAATTCATTATTGAAGTTTGTACTTTATTAAAGTTTGAGCTTTTATTTCTGTAGTATTTCTTCTCGAGAAGAGAAAACAAAACAAAACAAAACAAAGCGAAACAAGTGTAGGTAAGTGTTAAGTGTGTTTGTGCAATTGACTATATGTGACCGTGCACCTCAAAACGAACATAAAGTCGCACACACTGATTTTGCGTGGGGACTGAAAATAGCTGAAATGGGTCAACCTAGCCGAATTTGACTTTTTCATATTTTCTGAAAGAGCTTTTCTTTTACATTATGCTAAGATTTGGTATCATAAAACGGGCAGGAAAGTGTGTGTGTGTGTGTTTTTTTTTTTTTTTTTTGAGCAGTTTATCTCGAACATTTTTGGTAGAATAGTGTGATTAGGTGTGTCTTTAGAATCCCTTTTTCATTTCTGAAAAACCTTGTCCACAATCTTCACTTTCAACTCTAATAACTTTTGAAAGCATAATGCTACTGCTTTGAAAGTTAGCATTAATTATGGACAGAATGTGTTAATGAGGCATGTGTAATTTCAGTTTAATCTGATAATTTCTTCATTGTTGTTACTCTGGTAGTTTACTTCCTGTTTTTTGTCGCATTCATCGCACAGCCAGCACGGTTTGGTAAAGATTAAGCGCTTGAATAGACACCGTACTTCAGATCCTCTTTTCTAAGTTCACTTTTTCCCGAGTTTTTGCTTTCTTTCCAATATTTAGATAGGTTAAGAGAGTCCATTTGATTTGAGTTGTACATAATTTTAAAGCTTAAAATCTGCTCTTTTAGAATATGGTATTAACTATAAAAAAAAAAAAATATGTTTTTTATGTATTTTTTTTTTTTGAGGTGCAGGGTCACATATTACCAATAACTTGGTATGAGGGCAGTTAATCTCGCAAAATCCCAAACCTTTGTAAACAGTGTCCAATGTCACTGGCACAGGAGAAAAAAAAAAAGCATATTGCTTCTGTGCTTCTCTTTTGCAACGGATATCTACACTGACCATAATTTTCGCAGCCCACCTGACCCAAGATCGGACAACGAAGTACGCCGAACGTCAAATATCGCTCTTGGTGCTGGGATGTAAGTGTTTGCACTGAGCTTGCTTTTTACTAGTTCGTTGATAATTTACTTGTAACGGTATGTGCTTATATCAGTATATATAATATATATATATATATATATATATATATGAAGAGTTTGTTTGCAAAAACCGATAAGTCCATATTTGCCAAATGGAGATATTTGCGATTAAAGGTCAAGAAAAATAAAGAGAATAATAAGAAAATTTTTGCTTCTTTTGACCATAACTTCAAAAATATACCTTTATATGTAGTGCCCAATATATCATTTAAAAGGTATTATTTTGTACTTTATGACAGAGATCGTACTTCAAAATCTTCAAAAATGGACTTATCGGTTTTTGCAAACAAACCCTTCATATATATATATATACATATATATATATATATATATATATATATATAAAGTGAATGGAGATAATGAAGGGCGCAAAGTAGCGAGGTGCTTTATGTAATATTTCTTGCAGGTATTTAATAGGAAACTGCGTTAATCAAATTGATTCTAAGTAATCGCTCTGTATGCGTCAATGTGAAATTAGAGTCACCTCTATCCAATATTGAAATTGTTTTCGTCCAAAGAAAAGTGTAACCGCAGTAATTTTGTAAGTCCGTACATTTTCATACTAATGATACAAGGTATTTTGTTTTTTGTTTTTTTTTCTTTTTTTTGTCAGATGTTTCTCTGGGTAAATATATTTTCCAATTACAACATAGGACGCCGATTTAGCCAACCTAAACAGTTCCATGCAAATATGCAGTATATTTGCTGTGAGTCCTGATATTTAAATAATTTCAGACTTACTGAAATATCTCCTGTTGCAGCAGTGTGTTCTTTTCTTAAAAGGAAGCATTTGTCATTTCAGCGTTGGTGCTACATTACGGCAAGTTCCAAACCAACCAATTGTTTTCAAGGTGAGTCTATGGATATGATTTTAACGTTTACAGCACACGATATATAACGGAAAACATAGACAGCAGGTAACTTAGTCATAACTAGAGTTGATAGCAAAGGAAAAATCATACTAGAATACTTTATTTTCATATATGATGTTTAATATTTCAACTGCACACCCCCAGAATATGTCATGACTTATCAAGGTCATGAACATGATTTTTGAAAATCCTGTAAAATGAAGACTATTTCACTTTTGCCATGAACCACGATATCAATACTGGTTCTGTGGTTTAAGTGCTAAAAACATACACAAACAAATGGGAAATTCATTTTTCTTTTCCATTTTGTGTTTGAAGAGACAGATTTGCTTTGAGAAACCGTCATGTATTAAGTCAGCTAGGCCATTACTCATACTTACTTTGTACCCCACATCTACACATTATCAAAATGTATTGTAATCTGGTGCTGTATGATCAAATGAGGTTATTGCATTTATCAAAATTGTAAGTTTCAGATCAGTGAGTTACTTAAGTGTTTCAAATCTAGAATTACATTTTCTCTCAAGATTTGAATGTAGAAATGATAATCTTTCCTGTATCAGTACACGAGCATGCTGTACATATTTATGTACAAGGTAAAGCAAATTTTGTTATCTTTAGTTTCATAGACCTGAAGCCAAGCAATTAAAAAAAAAATAGCACCCAAGGTACATCTGCATCCTTCTATCTCTGTGGTCTACCATGGCTTTTAAAATCTCAAAGTTTCAGGAAAATTTGATGGATTTTGCAGAAGCTATAATTTACATGGCAAAACATGATTACAGAGCAAAACGAAGGACAGTTGTTGTTGTTGTTGTGTTTTTATGCTGCATTTCAAACAATTATAAAGCTCTTTAAAAACTTAGACAACTTGGAAGGTACGGTAAGCCTTGAGCTATTGAAAGTATGTACTTCAGACTGTATTTGCAAATACATGACATTAGATTTTAAGTTGAAACTATCAAGACTACAAATTAGTCATGGTAGGTTATATCAAGGTCGCAAGCTAGAATTCGCATTTTTTTTTTTCAGTTGATAGAATATATTGACCACAGAGTATTAAAAATGGGATAGAAATAGAATGTCAATACACAATATCTGTACATACATGTACGTATGTAGACACCATGAGGACAGTGTTAATGCATGAAGGAATCAAAACTAAGACATTTAATTGTAAATTGGTGATTACTTTTATTTGTTTTAATTTTAGCTTAATTGTTAAGTACCTGAATCAGGAAAGTACCCACTTACAAGTCTATCATTTGTTACATGCTGTAGTATGATCTGTGGAACTGAATATGACACTATGGAGGCATTTAAAATCATTTCCATGAATACACCTGTGCACTAAAGACAAATGTCTCATACGTAAGTTGAGCCATGTCCCATACGTAAGGTGTACTTTCGTTAATTAAGTCAACTTCATGAAAATATGCTCTTTTTTTTTGCAGTGAAACTTTGCTGAAAGATACTTTAGTACTGTACCTTTCTTCACTTTTAATTAGAACTTGATCAGTAAGGTACTTTTAGAGAATTTTCAATTCAAACTTTATTTTGAAAAATCCAGTTTTTCTCTGGTCCCACACGTAAGTTGCCATATTTTTCTTATTAAAATACTTAACCCAAGGTCAAATGACATCAAACTTAAACACAATATTCTTCTCAGGGATACCAGTCTTACTGATGATAAACAGTAAAATCCAAGTGCTCCTTCATTACATTTCAGAGGTTTGAAATCTCTGAATGTCCCATACGTAAGGTGCGCGATATCTTGGACTTGCCCACTATATCATCTATGAAAAAAAAGACAGTTCTTACATTCTTTGTTCAGCAATGTATTTGTGACCTTGTCTAGCTTCTATAGGTTTGTCATTCATAGAATTATTGATATAATACGCTTCTCAAGGCGTACGAATATACAGGCATTAGTACAATCACGACCACAGATGTTAAAAATTGTCTTGTGTGTGTGCCTGCGTGCGTTCAAGCGTGTGATATTATTGATTGCTGGAAATTTCACGATACTTTTTGATGAACTGATACGGAATTCCTATTTGTACATGAGCGGGAAAAATCCTTTGCAGAGCATGGTGCAGACGAGGTATACAGGAACAGGTTGTTTCGTTAGAAGCGAGAGAGAAAAAAAGAATGAGGGTTTATACAACAAAATAATTTTGCCCCAGACAATAATGACACAAAATAATGAAACATAATAAATCTTACAAGTATCAAACAAAAATGTTAGATATATCATAATGATGTCTCCGCGAAGGAGTTAATAACGTCTCCACAGATGAGCTCATATTGGAAGTCTCCGCAAAGGAGCTCATGAACTCTCCTCGAGGGAGCTCATAATACAAACATCCAGGCTTAAAGCAAGTCATCAGTCAACTGTAAGCAACTGCTACTGAGATGCAGATCTCATTATAGGAGGTGTACCCTTTTAGTTCCCTGTAGGTGAGTACTACAAAATTCTCCCTAGAAATATCTGAAAACATGTATATTTTTACTTTATATTTTATGCAAGACCGATCCCAAGCAGATGAAAAGAACAGAAGACGCGATCATTGCTTTCACCTGGCGCCATTTTATAGAGAATGGGACGGACCAACCAAACTGGCTGCTTAGGTTACCCATGACGAAGGTAGACACTGACGGACCTCAATTTGTCACTTTTGAGGAGATTTTTTGCTTCTTATTTTAACTATTACCTCACGATCTATCGCGTTAAATATTTCGTCAATAGGCCTATATACCACGTATAAGTATATATTACATACATGTATAAACAAACATATATACATACAGGTGTATATTCTACTCTGAAAACAGGAAATGGTAGTCTGCTGAAAGGTCACATGAAGTATCTCCCTTATTTACGATCTTGGTATTTAATTTCTGACAGCAATTTTTTCTAAGGTACAAAACCGAAAAAAAAAATATGAGAATACAATTGCTTCACAACTAAAGTCGGAGTTAAGTGCGAAGAACATAACATAAGGTATAATGGAAGTACAAGGAATAGGAGATGATATCGAGACAAACACACAGCTGTTTTTTGGTGAAGCATTGTCTTACAGTGAAGAAAACGTGGAATGATATATCATAAACGGCATTTAAAAAAAATATGTATACACAATGCATAATCTATATATACGTACATCGAAATACGTTTGTATACTTGTATTTGTATATGAATAACCAGATATCAACGTTAAAAATGTTGTTGTCGTTCGTTTGCAGGCAGCTGTTCGCGCGATGGACACTATCACGACGTTTGTAGCACAACAGTACGCCGGACAGAATGTGTCCAAATTCATCGTTGCTGGGGAATCAAAGGTACCTTTCCTTTACATTCGACTAATTATTGTCATTATTTTACTTAAAAAAAAATCAGGCGACAGAAGGCTTTAATAATATGAACATGTTAAAATGACCGTGTATAAAATACTTTTACGGGGATGTAATGTTGATGGCTTTACTTTAGATATTTGCTTTAAGTGAATCAACTAGTGTACATCCTTATAGAGACGTAAAGTACGCATCTCTCTCTCTCTCTCTCTCTCTCCTTCTCTCAATAAAAAACAAAACGAACTATTCTAACATCCGCTTTCTTCCTACTTTTGTTATTGAAGTTTATGATTGTGCTTGGTTGCACAATATAGCTGGTGGACATGGAGTGATTTTTCACCTTCAATGACGGGTTACCCTTATATAGCAGCAGAGCATCTGTTACAAGCAACTCGAGACTTGTAAATTTATCCTGAGTAGATTATTCATTCATCTGTGCTGTTCATACAGCCTAAGTATGGAAATCACGTTCCTTACTCTTATCTTATCAGTGTCAGATCTTGGGCTAATTCGATTGTTTTCAAGAACTTATAACATAACCCTTTTACAAAAGGTGCACGTGCATTTGTATGTGCATTAGGGTCTTTGAAGGGACAGGGATGTTTTGGACAAGCAATGGTAACTATTTTTTTTCATATATTTGTTTTAATTGTGACCTTGTATAGACAAGGAACATTTAAGAGCTGATTGCTTCTCCTTCTTGACCCTGGCAGAGGGGCTGGACCACGTGGACAACGGGTGTCGTGGACAAGAGGGTCGTAGCCATAGCGCCTATAGTCCTTGACCTTCTCAACATGGTTAAGGTACTATTTGATAGCGTGTCTGATAAAAGAAATTCTTATGAAGAAAACAAAAAATGATAGTATGTGTGGGGGAAACATGATTATCTACACGAACCAAAAAAAAAAAAAAATACCGTGTCCCATTAAAACGAAAATTATGAATATAACCGTTTTCTTTTCTTTGGAGAGTAAAAATTAACATCGTATTAGATGACTCCATGAAGGTAGAACGTCTTTTTTTATTATTTACTCGTTGAATAGGGTGACCAATTCTGTTATAAAATGCTCCCCACGGTTAACACTGACGTTGATGAACCGCTGTTTGCACAAGACTTTTTATCTCGACATAATACAACTGTTAGCAAAATACTGCTTGTACCATATCACGTAGTTAGACAAATCGATGTTATTTCATGACCTAATGAGAAAGAAATCGGAAACATCCATATAAATGGAAAGTATAGATGAGAAGTATTTGAATGCAGCTGATATCTCATGCAATATTTTCATAACATTCTTCAGAACATGCATCACCATTATCGTTCACTCGGAGGCTGGACATTCGAGTTTAACGACTACTACGAGGAAAACATCACGATTTACATGGACGTGCCGCAGATCTTTGAAATGGCCAGCATAATAGATCCATACGGTATTGCAAAATATTAATTTTGCTTCGTACCATATACAAATGCTGCAAAATCTGTCGGGAACTTTATCATGCATTAGGTCCATATTTAGAACTTTTTCTTAAAAAGTTCATTTAATTGTGGAATAAAGATTGATAAATTTCAAAACTGTTATTTAACTCTTTATTTGCCATGGTGGAAACCCCCTTGTGCCACGTTATTTTGGGACACGAAGGTAGTCAGGCTTTGAAAAAGAATTCTGTATTTCCAATCTATATAACTTCTACAAATTTCTGTTAAGCTGGACATAATAGTGATCAAAGTTGAAGAGGAATGCCAAGCTTTGCATTGATATAAAGTGTATGACAAATCTATTTCTATTTATTCTTTTAATGACCAGTTGCTACATTACTGTAAAGGCATGACTGTTGCACATGAAACCGTGAGAGAAACTTAGAATTTACACGCAAATTTAGGAGGGAACACCGTTTGATAGTCAATCACCATATAAAATGCAAGCTGTATGTAAAAGGAACAAAGGCGCGAGAACAGCTTTCATTGTACCGTGGGATTAGGCGATTTATGGATCGGTTTAAGCGGATTAGTGGGTTTGAACAGAATATGCGAAGTTGGCACGCCGTCGCGTGAGTAGGACGTGCGAACATGGCACATAAAGAGTTAAAAGCTTGGTACTTAGTTGTATTCTGTTTTACATGTAGGCATCTAAAAAAGAATAATAATTCTATTCTTCATTATTTGGCCGTACAACACAAAACAAACAAAATTCGCACACCCTCGAGGTACGTGTAATGGGGTAATATGGTTGATCTGTAGTGGATGTTGGTGTTTGTCTTGTTTTTTGCGTTTTTTTTTTTTTTTTTTTTTTTGGAAGACCACTCTTCTACGAAACTCCGTCTTCTATTAAGTTCAGGATCAGGGAGTGACTGGAAAATCGTGATTGTATTCTGGTTTTACATCATTGCACACTACTTGCTACTTGGGCCGTTCTTTTCAAAAAAAAAAAAAAAAACACATACAAAGAAAAAAGCACAATCTAAATATTTTTCACCTTCATCTCTAATATGTTTTCATGAGGTGCTGCTGCTTGTTTGAAAGTTAAAAGTTATCATAGTTAGAATGTGTTCATACAATGAACCAAATGTTAGCACAATCTTTTTTTTTTGTTACATCGAAAATTTATCAAATTCGAACAATAAACGATATCAAGACAAATAGATGATATCATTAAGGACTGTTTTTTGTTTCTTTTACTTCGTTGTAATGATCATTATGTCCCTTGCACGGTGTAGGTTGTGATCAGCGAAATGTTGTTACCGATAGAATATGACGTTATTATCTATTCTCTTTCGTTCGTCCACACCTCAGCTTACAGGGATCGTTTGACGATGCCAAAGCTTATCATAACGGCTGGGTCTGACGAGTTCTTTCTCCCAGATGACTCCTATTATTATTTCAATGACTTACCCGGTCCAAAGTACCTCAGGTGAGTATTCGAACTCTAGGATCCTTCATGCAGTTTGTTTACATGCAGTCAATGAAAGCTGTTGCATTTTTGTGACTGTGCATCTCAAAACACCATTGAGAAATTCCGTAGTTAGTAACGTTACATTTAAACAAATTTAGATATTTATTTTTTACTACTAAATCACCATTTAATCATTTCAAGTCAAAATCATGTTAAAAAACACGTTAATCGTTCCCAGGTTTATGATATAGAAAAGAATGAATACAATCCAATAAATATTAGAATTGCTGTGGCAACTAAAAGGGCTCGTTAGTAACGTTACGAAAAAAGAACAGGAACAAAAAAAAAATCAGTATCTTGTGACAAAAAGTTTGCAAAAATTCAAGTTACTTTGAACAAAGTGTTTGCATTAATTTCAATAATTGAATCATGACAAATGTTCATGCATTTTTTTTTTTTTGGCAGTTCAACTGGTAATTTATTAGCTAGACCCCAAAAAGCATGGTTAGCAACGTTACGGTTAGCGACGTTACCTTTGTTTGTTTGTTTTTATCTGCATTCAATCAGATGCAATTTGAATACAAACTTCAAAAAGTACAAAGAACAAAGAATAACGGGTGCTGTGAAATAAATCGATAACAGTAAATAGATACACATAGGTGATTGCATTGAGCAATGTAGATACACAGAAACATAAAATAAGATATACAGTATTTTTTTTCAGTAAACGACAGAGATCAATGAATGCAGGAGACCATCATCATAAGCGATTAAGCTTGAAATGGATCGAGGCCTCAGGAGTAATTTCGCAGGTCATTTCACCCTTTTGTAATTGACAAAATGTCACATGCATTTTGGAGTATTTAATTATATTCATCTTTTACCCCTTAGCAAAACTTTGAGGAAAAATTTTCAAAGGAACCCACTGTAATTTCACATTTTTTGTGAATTTCAATGTCCCCAGTCCCCCATGTGCATTTTAAATGATGGTTTTAGATCTCGCAAAACCAATCAAAACGAGAAATAAAATCTATTGAATTTTAAAGACCTTAGTGATTGGTGAACATCCATGGTATTATTTGATACCTAAATCAAAGAGTAAGATAAAGAGGCACATTTATTTCATCCATATGTCATGTCCACCTAACTGTGGATTTGCCTCATTACATGTTAGAAAACTCTTGTTCACTAGTGGATTAGGTCGTGGCAGTAAATATGTTGTATTTAAACATTAAAATTGTTGCTTTGTAAATTCACTGATTGAGCAATTTTCTCAGAAATGATAAAGCTCGATATAATAAAACATCAAATTATTAATCAAACTGTTATCATACGTATGTCTTTGAATAGTTCCAGATATTAGTTTTCATTAAAAAAAAAAGGTTAATACACATGTCATATGTTTCTCTAAACGTTATTGTCAACATTATTAAACTTCCTCCCTCTTTCACTGAACCATTGTATTTATAATCAAATAACCTTTTATCATATCTTTATTCCGACGAAACTAAACATGACGCCAAAACAAGCATCACGCCAAACGACGAGCATGAGTTACGATTTCACGACGTGGAGCTCACCAATCAACTCACGAGTTTTATTTTGAGTGTCGTTGAGGTATGATTTGTTGAATAGCAAGAGGAAAGCTGCAACATCTGAGTAATCAATGCGCTTGTTTTTTTTTTTTATTTATCTTTCAAAAGAATAGTGTTTTAAAAGTTAATTGTTCACTTCGCTGGCCCACCATTTTGAATGGCACATGATCTACCCAACTTCAACTTCACAAGATATCCCTTTTCTACTGATATCCGGCTTGTGAATGATATAAGCGAGCAATGTAACAAAGTGAATGATAGGGTCATCAGTTTAAAGTTAGGTGACAATGTTTGATAAAAAGAATTACATTTTATAAATGCATAAGTATAATCTAATGTGGTCATAATATGACAACATCATCGTATGTTGAGAATGAGAAGTACTGAATTTGGTGCTATGCATATGCAAATCCATTTGTTTAATTTTGTCACGTTCATTTGTTGTTTTTGTTATTGTCAATGTAGCCGACTGGCTGGATTCCACCGAATATCACTTGGAAAAGATATGAGGTACTGTAACCCATACTTTTATATTGTTAATGACGCAAGTAATTCTAATGTTCAACTTAAACCAATAAGGACGTTCCTCGGTTATGTTTGTGCGCATCCTAGCTGCGCAGGCTGGTCAGTGACAAAGAGCGTAGAAGCTCACGCAAGAGTGATGAGCTGAGCTATAGCTGATCTGAGCTACGGATACCCAACAGCTCCCCAACGCGGCCGCGCTGGGCGGCCTGTCCGCGTGCCGACTGTATGCGTTACGTACTACGCACAGTGACAGTTCAGATGTCCGAGCCGCATATTATGTTCATGGTCATAGGAGCACAGCACTGATCGACGGAATCGGGAAGTTCGGAAGTGGAACTGAGCTGTTTCCATTTTCATTCCGTAGGTCTGTTTCGTGACAATATAATATCTGTTCATCAACATGATTAAGTCGAGTACTAAGGTCTCTAGTCGGGAACTATTAACCTATTAGACTAGGTGTTTAAAAAAATAAACAAAAATAGGTACACATTCCAAGTTAGATCTAGAAATTGTCATTACTAATACAAAAAAAAATAGTGTTTGTTACTTTTCGTTACAAAATGCAAGGTCACTAAGGTATTACATGTCTAACGAATGCAATCTACAATCAACGCTATTATATTAAAATTTGTTTTGTCTTTGGTTTACAGACTAATGTCAAAACTCCCACTTCCTTATATTTCGTCTTCTTCCTCCAGTATCCCTTTCTACACAGTTGCAGCAAGTGCATGGGTTAAACAAACAAAACATTTTTTGCTTGTTTTATATATTTTCTTTCTGCATTAAGTACCCCTTCTTCTACAATTTGGTAAAGTTTCATGAAAATGACATTGGTTTTGAAAGTACAGCACCTTTTTTTTTAACCTTCTCCTTTTAAATAGCTCAACCCGAACAGAAAATGTTCCTGACATGGATTAGGAAGATTTCGGTGGTGACTGCCGCGTAAGGGCGCTGCTTGCTCAAGAACGAGAATGTAAACTCTACGTTTAAAACTTTCTCTGCAATGCTTGCAAATTTGGAGAAAGCAAAGTGCACTTTGGGAAAAAAAAAAAAAACATGGTGATTTAAATCTGTCATTGCACATTTTGTTGCCTGTCATGGCCTTGATCCTGTATCGCTATCATTTCTATACGACAGTATGTCATATTCTTCAAATTCCCGTAGAAGAAAAAGAAGCACAATAACATATGTTTGTTTGTTGTTTTGTTTTGTTTTGTTTTTTGTTTTTTGCATATCTCGGCTTCGGATGGGTCAAAGTTACGGTATGGGAAGTTTGAAAAAAAATGACATGGATTTCACCTAAACAGGGGAACGTACTTGTAAAGGTATAGACGTGCAGATGACGGAAGAAATTTCAAAATTACCAATTGTAATTCGTTATCAGTCAAATGGTTTTATTGAAATGTTCTTAAATGAAATTTTCATTATCATTAAATAAGTTGAATATGTTTGGTGATGAAATTTTCATCACTAAACATCGATGATATGTGACCGTGCACTACAAAAAAAAAAAAAAAAAAAAGGTCGCACCCCTTGGTTTTAAGTGACGACTCAAAAAAGGTGAAATTGTTCAACCCAGTCAATCTTGACATTTTCATATTTTCTAAAAAAAGAAACATCCTTCTTTTACAATATTCTTCAGTTTGATGTCATAACATTAATTAGAAAGTGTGTTTGAACAGCTTTTCTACAACCCTTTTTGAGGAAGAGTAAAAATCATTTTGCACACTCTTCACTTTAAAGTCTAATAACTTTTGAAAAGATGACGCTACTGCTTTGAAAGTTAGCATTAATCATGGACAGAATGTGGTAGGCCTAATAGAAAATGCTCAATAACAGCTTAATTTGATAATCCCTTCATTGTTTTTACTCTGGTGGTTTACATTGTGTGTTTGGTCCCTTTCATCACACAGCTAGCACGGCTTGGCAAAGATGAAGCGCTTGAATAGACCCTGTACTCTTTTATCATATATACAGACTTTTCCAGAGTGTATGCTTTCTTACCAGTATTTAGATAGGTGAGGGTAGTTCATATGAATTGAGTTTTACATCAATTTAAAGCTTAGAGTCTGCTCTTGAATAATCAGCCCTTAACTGAAATCCATGTCTGTCGATTTTTTGTTGGTTTTGTGGTGGAGGGTCACGATTATGATACAGGGATTCGTTTAAATGAAACATACGTTTTTAGCCACATCCGATCAAGGTTTATCATTGCAAGACTTTATGTGACCCTGCATCACAGATCCTACAAAAAATCGCCAGATATTTTATTTAATTTCTTTTTTTACTTGAGGGTAAATTCAACAAGAACAGACTCTGAGCTTTAAAAGTAATGTACAACTCAATTCAAATCTAATCTAATTATTTGAAAGACAGCATGCACTCTGTAAAAGTTTAAAATTAGAAAAGAAGCTCTGGAGTACAGTGTCTATTCAAGCCTTAGCATCTTTATCAAGCCTTGCTAGCTGAGCGATTAATACAAAAAAAAAAAATGGATTGAAACCACCTGAGCAGCAACACTGAAGGGATTATCAAATAAAATTGAACTAAGCATGCCCTATGAGCACATTCTGTCCATGATTAACTCCAACCTTCAAAGCAGTAGCATTATACTTTCAAAAGTTAAGAGACTTGAAAGTGAAGAGTGTGCAAAGGATTTTCAAGAAATGAAAAGGGACCCCTCAAAGTTCACCTGGTCCTTCTACTCTTCAAAGAAAGAGACAGAGAGAGAGAGAGAAAAAAAAAAAACACCTTCCCGTACATTTTATGATCCAAACCTTAGGAATATTATAGAAGAAGAATAGTTTTCCCAGAACTCAAAACTGAATAATACCTCGGTTGACCGGTTTCACTATTTTAAAGAAGTGCAACTTTTTTTTTGTTGTTTATTGTGTGTGTGTGTGTGTGAGTGTGTGTGTTTGTGTTTTGTAATGCACAGTGAAATTAGCAAGTACACTGGGCCGAATAACACTATATTAGCGATACAACATTGCCACAAAAGACAAAATGATGAGGTGTATCCACAAACACCAATCCAAATGACGGAATTATCGATTCTTAAAATGAAATTCATGAGAAATTCATATCTTCCGTTTTCTCCCGTGATACACTATATACGCCGGAATATTTTTCCTTTATTACAAAAGAAGTTTCATGCAGAAATAATTGTTTTATAGGTGAACTATACATTTCTTGTGCATTGTCAAAAAAGGGAATTCACTTGTTTATTTTTGTTTTTTCAATGGTGGGAATGACAAGTACATTGAATAAAAACATTCAATGAATACATATTATTTTGATGAATATGTAACACGTGTAAATACATACGCATCTAATTCTATAATAATTATATCAATACTACTACTACTATTAACAATAACAATAACAATAATGTTAGTAATGATATTATAATTATACTCAAGAAGAATTGGCAATCAGAAGCCAAATACATTGTTTTGTTTTGTTTTGTTTTTAAAGCAAAAACTTGAAATATTTACATGTGAGCATTCCAAATGCCAACCGATGGTTAGATATGCACCGTACTATGTCCTACTTCATTTTTTATTGTCTCCGTCTTGATGATCTATTTTTCTTTCATTCACAGAACAGTACCCATGGTATCATAGAAATGAATTCGGACCCTTTACCTGCAAAGGTAGAAGTCTTCCGAACCCTAACTAACAGAGGACCTAGGTAAATAACAAAGGACCTAGTAAATGTTTATTTCACTTGAGAAATTTTATATTCCCTGTCTATGTGTTATATCGACATAAACTGAATATAGAAAGATACAGCCCTATACGTATGTTATTTATTTAAATCATACAGTGAATACAAAGTGTTTGAAACAATTGCCATTGTCATTGGGACAAGTAGACGTCATCTTGTCCTTTCCACTTAATAAAATAGTTTGAAAATGTCCAAATGAGACTATCAGAGAGAAAAGAGATTTGACGACAGCCCCGTGGAGCTTAAATGAGAGGGGAAAATCACCCAAATTAGTAGTAGTAATAATGAGAAAAACAGTTAAAGGAGTGTTTTATTGAAGATATTGTAATGTTAAACTTCAGTCCTTACTTAAGGTACATTGTATATTTGGTTGATATTATGTTTTCTTCTATAGGTATGTTTTACCAATGTTACGATGTTATGGTTCAGAGATGTTGAACATTTCAATGGTCTTTAAAAAATGAGACGTATTCAGATTGAAAACGCTGTTACCACTAACCCCATGATCCCTCACAACAATAATTACGGTAACAAAAAATCGATAGGAATTGAACAGACCGGCATATCCGTTCTTTCCTTTTCTTTTCTTTTCCTCCAGACGTGATTTTCGATGGGCTGCCGCTAAAGTACCTGGAACTACAGATCCCAAATTACAAGTCATTCTGTACAAAAGATTTCCTGTCAGAAATCCGGTAGGGTGCCATTAACATTGACATAATTATATTTATTCATTGGCATTTGTTACATTGGCATATTTCGTTGTAGAAATAAAGACCTTGCAATATATGGACCGTAAGCTTTAGTGATTGTCTCTTCAATGCGGAAAAAAAAAATGTTTAACCTTGTGTTGAATTGCAGCAATGGTTATTTATTGGGTTTTTTTTTACTCTTTTGAAACGATTACTTTTCGTTTAAACATTGACTGTAATATCAGTGACATTAGTGTGTAATGCTGCAGTATAATAAGCTAAAAAAAAAAAAATGTATATATGTGACCGTGCACCTCAAAACGAACATAAAGTCGCACACACTGATTTTGCGTGAGGACTGAAAATAAGTGAAATGGGTCAACCTAGCCGAACTTGACTTTTTCATATTTTCTGAAAGAGAGGGTCTTCTTTTACATTATGCTAAAATTTGGTATCATAAAACGAGCAGGAAAGTGTGTTTTTTAGCAGTTTATCTCGAACTCTTTTGGTAGAATAGTGTGATTAGGTGTGTCTTTAGAATCCCTTTTTCATTTCTGAAAAAAAAAACTTTGTCCACACTCTTCACTTTCAACTCTAATAACTTTTGAAAAGATAATGCTACTGCTCTGAAAGTTGGCAGTAATTATGGACATAATGTGTTAATGAGGCACGCTTAATTTCAGTTTAATCTGATAATCCCTTCATTGTTGTTACTCTGGTGGTTTACTTCCTGTTTTTGTCCCATTCATTGCACAGCCAGCGCGGTTTAACTGAAAATTCATGTCTTGCGACTTTTTGTTTGTTTTGAGGTGCAGTGTCACATACATACTGTATATATATATAATATATATATATATATATATATATATATATATATGAAGAGTTTGTTTGCAAAAACCGATAAGTCCATATTTGCCAAACGGAGATATTTGCGATTAAAGGTCAAGAAAAATAAAGAGAATAATAAGAAAATCTTTGCTTCTTTTGACCATAACTTCAAAAGTGTACCTCTATAAGTAGTGACTAATGTATCATTTAAACGGTATTATTTTGTACTTTATGACAGAGATCGTACTTCAAAATCTTCAAAAATGGACTTATCGGTTTTTGCAAACAAACTCTTCATATATATATATATAAGATATATATATATATATATATATATATATATATATGTGTGTGTGTGTGTGACCGCGCATCACAAAACGAACAAAAATTCGCACGCAGTGAATTTGTCTGAGGACTGAAAATAGGTGAAATAGGTCAACCTAGCCAACCTTGAGTTTTTCATATTTTCTGAAAGAGCAAGTCTTCTTCTACATAGCGTTAAAGTTTGAGATCATAAAACAAACAGGAAACTGTGTTTTAAGTAGTTTTTCTCAAACACTTTATTGTAGAAAAGTGTGATTACATGTTTCTAGCAGAGTCCACTCTCATTTCTTAAAAATCCTGTACACACTCTTCACTTTCAACTCTAATAACTTTTTGAAAAGATAATGCCACTGCTTTGAAAGTTGTCATTGATCATGGACAGAATGTGTTAATTAAGCACGCCTAATTTAAGCTTAATCTGATATCCCCTTCATTGTTATCGCTGCGGTGTTTAACACTCTATTTTTGTCCCTTTCATGGCACAGCTAGCGTGGCTTGGAAAAGATTAAGCGCTTGAATAGACGCTCTACTTCAGAGCCTTTTTTCTCAGTTCACACTTTTCCAGAGTGAGTGCTTTCTTTCCAACAGTTAGATAGGTTAGGAGAGTCCATTTGATTTGAGTTATACATCATTATAAAGTTTAGAGTCTGTTCTTTTAGAATCTGCTCCTAACTAAAAATCCATGTCTAGCGACTTTTTGTTTGTTTTGTGGTGCAGGGTCACATAATGAGACTTGTGTTGATGACACGTGTAAGACATTATAACGTAAGACTTTTACCGCTGTGTCAACATTATACAGAACTGGGATTCAAATATAGAACCCTATGTCGTGGCATTGCAAATCTCCTCACAACTTTCCTCACATATCCATTCTGACTCCGGAAACATGACATAAATCCACACAAGACAAGTGTACATTACCGTTCAAACTTAATTGTTCGATCTGCGAGTGTACCATAATCTTGTTGAAGACAACAGCTCTGTGAGCCGCATGTCATTGTACAGTAAAGGCTATGGCAGCAGGGACAGCATGAAACCTCTCCTGATGTCTACCTTTCCCCAACTCCTCGTGCTAGCCCTAACCAGTCCTATAACCCCCGTTTGTATCTGATGAGCTGTATGCGTACACTCCTCTGATTACAGTAGCTATCTCACTCTGAACTAGGGGAAATGCATGCATGGCTAGCTATGCGCTCCTGTGCTGTATGCGCAACATGTAGCACACACCCTGTGTGTATAGTACACACGGCAACTAACAAATACATGTACAGTTGTACTAGTGATTCCAGGCACACACATCGACAGGCCACTCACACACATATACACAGAGGGAGAGAGAGAAGGTGGGAAAGAAAGACCAGAGGGTAAGAAAGGGAGAGTGAAGAGAATAAAAATCACCGCAAATACAAGATGGTGTCCAATACAGACATTTCCTTCTATCTCATAATCATTTCTGTTTGTTTTTTTTTTGTTTTTATGATACGTTGCTGGAAAATGGATCAACCCTTTACAATAGCAAAGACAATCAACTTTATCGAAGTTCTGCGCAATCAATTAGAGCTTGACCTACTTTTTTGTGGTTTTTTTTTTAACACACATACATTTTGGGTGTAAAGAAAAATATACTTTTGTGAAGACATTTGGATCAACCATGGTGACTTACTAGTGGAATCTTAACATATAATCTGTAATGATTGACATGCTATTTTTTCCGATGGTCTATAAGCAGGAAAAGCTCCTCTATTCACACACACACAAAAAAAAAAATCAAAGTGATGATTAAATATAATTGTATCTTAATGATATTTAGTCAGGTTGCCATGTAAAAGTATTGTAAACTCCAAATTGTCAAACTGATGAGAAATCAAGAAGATAAGATTGTTTTTGAGGTTCTGCTGAAAAAAAAAAAATCATATTGAAAATGAAGCTAGAATACAAGTCTGATGGAATTAGAAAATGAGTATTATTTCCATAATGTGTTTATATGAAAATGGCCAAATGTTTATGAATTATGAATTGCTAATAACATTTGAATTCGGGTATCTTTAACAGACATTTGCATCTCACGACTTTTCTAATTTACTAGGTTCCTGGGAAATATATAGCCGAGTTTTTAACCCCAGAGATTGGCTGGCAGTGCTTTTTCATTCGGGTAAGAAACTTTGTGAGAAAAACTTTCAACCCTTTCGGTGCATTATTTCATGTTTTTCTTTTTTTTTTAACCTATACTCTTGAGATGTATGCTAACAGCCGTATGTAATTGTACTTAAAGGATACTATTGCAAGTTAAAGACGTGATAAATTAACATATTGCATACAAAGTTGGGGTGAATATCATGTCCTACAATTTCTTGCATAACTTTGCTTTCTTCCTTCTCATATTAATTCCTATGATAAAATTTCAAGTTTCTGCTAATTTATTTATTTTTCCATTCATCCTCGTATATATTGCTTATTGCCCAATAATCAGCAAACTTCAGCGGGAACGTTACTTTTTGTTATTATTATTATTATTATTATTATTATTATTTTTTATTTTTTTTTTTTTTTTACTTACCCAGGCGTATTACAACACCCCAAGGAAAACTACTATAACGTTTACGACAGAAGCTAATATTACGCCGGTGGACAAGTTTCCCGTGCCGGACTGCCATGGAGTCGAATGCAAAGGGACTCTTGTATAATTACTGAAAGTGATGGGATTTAATTTTCCAATTTAATCTTTGGTGTTGTAGTTATGATGTTTGCAAACTATTGCATTTTAATTCGTATCAAAGAGTACCTCGTAATGCCTTCTATAATATTTGTGTTTCAAATAAAATTTAACTGAATCTTCCTCTTGGATAAAGTCATCGGGACAGATCGAAGCTAATTCATCAAGTAATGTTTAAAATTGTTGCCTCATGGACAGCAAGTTCCTTCTTATGATAAAACCAAACCAAGAGATAGAATATGTTCCCTTGTGTAGCACCTTAGGAAGTAAAAAAAAAAGTCCATTAAATATGACCGTGCATCACAAACACAGCAAAAAATTTTCACCCCTTCATTTTACAACCGAGTCAATCTTGAATTTTTTTTTTCCATATTCTTTGAAAGAACTATATCCTTCTATTATATTGTTTTTTAGTTTTGGAATTATAACATGAACGGGAAAGAGTGTTTTAAGCCGTTTTTTTTTTTTTTTCTAGGGGGTGCAATGATCAGGTATGCTGTAGAGTCCCCTTTTCATTTCCTAAAATCTTCTGCACTCTCTTCACTTTCAAGTCAATTAACTTTTAAAAGGGTAACGCTACTGCTTTGAAAGTATGCACTACTCACGGGCAGAATGTGTTTATCGAGTATGCTCAGTTTCAGCTTAATCTGTAATTCCTTCATTGTTGTTCCTCCATTGGTCTACATTCTTTGTTTTCCCCCTTGATACGTCGCACCGCTAGTACCCTGTACTTTAGAACCTCTTTCCTCTGTTCACACTTTTCCAGAGTGTGTGCTTTCTTTCCAGTGTTTAGATAAGTTAGGAGACTCAATTTGAATTGGGTTATACCTCATTTTTCAGAATCTTTACTAAAAATTCATGTCTGACGACGTTTTGTTGGTCTTCTGATACAGGGTCCCACTGGTATTTTCAAAACTGAATAGTAAGTAGGCCTACAGCAAATGGTGACATTTAGATTTGATCCGCATATAATGACCTTGCATCACAAAACCAACAAAAAGTATCCTGACACGGCTCGTTATAAAGGACATATTCTGAAATAGCAGCCTTTAAGGTTTAAAAATTATGTATAACTCAATTCGATTGGACCCTCTTTCGTAAATACTGGAAAGTATTGTCTTTTCTTTTCTTTTCCTTCTTATTCTTTTGTTACTGTTAATGCTGATTTTGTTAATGCTATTGTGTTTTCTAGTCGATTTGTATGAGTAGCAAAGGTGCGCTTAGAAACGTCAGTATGAAGCGCCATATAAATGCAATTATTATTATCATTTTCTTTTATTATTATTATTATTATCATTATTATTATCATTAAGTAGGCTCACACTCTAAAAAGGGGTCTATTCAAGCGCTTAACCTTAACAAGCCATGCTGGCTCTGTAATGGAAAAAAAAAATATATATATATTATTATTAGATTAGGCTGAAACTATGCTCTACAGACCTTATACATGGTCTTTTGTTCGAGTACGGTCCCACAGAGGTCAATCTACACAAACCATTATTTTTTCTCTGTTCATATTCACCACAAAGCTCCCAGTCACAAACCATGTCTTGAATATGAAGAGAGTAAAATGGATAAATGTTTTGCCTCAATAAGAAGGACCAAATTCTCGACAACCTGACAATGTTGAAGGTCATGAATCACAAAACGTTAGAAGAAACCCTAAACACGACTCTGAAGTCATGATGATTTAAAAAAAAAAAAAAAAAAAAACTTTCATGACCGATCTCATCCATGAAGTGAGACATGCATTGTTCTTTCACAATAACACTAAAACTTGGAAAAAGTGCGATTTTTGTCATTTTTGTCTTTAAAGTTCATTTGCTCAGTCATGCATGACATGTTTCACCCTAATTAGGTATCAGTGTAAAGAGGAAGAGTTCTGCTTTCACTGCAATTAACTTTGTTCTCTCCTTAGCTGACAATTAAGAAATGGTAGCACTCCAAAGTTGGATTACCTTTTTTATACGCACTGCATTAACACATTCTGTTCAATATTGGTTTCGACTTTCAAAGCAGCAACAAAATCCTTTCAAAAGTTATTAGAGTTGAAAGTGAAGTGTGTGTAAATGATTTTTAAGAAATAGAAAGGAGCATTTGACACGTAACTAATTACAGTATTATACTCTAAAAACAATGCTTGAATGTCCAACTTTTCATTCGTGTTATAATCTCAAGCTTTGGAATAATGTAGAGGGAGAATTGTCCTTTCAGAAAATTTGAGAGGTTCAAGATAAACAAGGATGACCCGTTTCACCTATTTCGAGATTATCTTTTTTTTTTCTCCTTTTGTGGTGGGGAAGGGGGTAATTATTGTCTCTTTAATATCCCATGGTGATGATTCTACATAATGACCACCAAACTATGAATATGTTACCCACCCTGTCAAAAGGATCCGAATATCGCTGACGGGAGAGCCGAGAAATTCGAGTTTAAAATCAGAAATCTATGAAAACTATTGATTTTGGAGGGACATACATTTTTTAGTCTCATGTTTTGTTTGTCATCTGCCGAAAATTAGAAGGTAATGATCAAAGGAAAGGAAATAAATTACTGTTTTTTTTTTCTGGGCCATGACTTTCCGAGTTTAGATGGAGCAGAAACGTGTTCGAAGATTTGAATTTAGCGCAACATATAGTTTCTACCCCTAGCAACAAGGGAGTGATCTTATCTGTGAGTGAGTGGCGTCCTATATGTCACGACTCAACCCAATCACCACATCATGACAATCAAATGTTCCGCTCCATTCCTGGCAGATCGCACCCAAACCATCACAACAACGTTGCAAAAAGACCACGATTGGGAAGCCATGTCTTGATCTGAGAGCGATAACTTGCTGCGGACCTCTTTATTGGTATTAGCCTTGTTCAAGGCGCATCACATCTCCCCCCTTAAGACGGGAAGTTATGGAAGAACTTTCCAGTCAAACTGCAAACAGTCGTTACAAACATGTTCCGAAACACGATACATAAAAATGCACAGTTGTGTGTTCATACACTAAAGTGGATTCTTCACATAAACAAGCTCAGACTTAATGAGCCTTATCAAAACCTTTCTTGAGCGTAGGCTAAGTCTAAATATAGATCCACTACCTGCTCGGAACAAGCATGTGCGTATACGCGCAAAACTTTACAACCACAACATTCCTTGTTTTCTTTTCTTCTTTTTTTTTTTTCTGCTTGGTCATAAATCATGAAACATGTATTCTCTTAAGCTTTCCTGAAATGCTTATGAGTATCAAATGGCCAAACATTTCAACACCTAGTCGAAATCTAAGAAATGCTGCTGGTTCAGAACAAAATACACTGTAATTGTATCATGAAACAATATACCATAAGTATGGACATATCAAACTTCTCTCTTAGCTTGATGTGCATATGCTTGAGAAAAACCGCTACACATATCACTGATTAACCTGCATACACTGACAATCATGCAGGTTGAATACTGAACTTTATACGGTTTTGTTGTTGTATTATGTCACCAATAACAGAAGTAATCTTCCATTCACTATACTTAGTAACCATTTTTACATGGTGAGCTTGTAGCAATCTGACCTTTGATGAAAACTGACATAACAACGCGTTCAGCTCAACTGTTTGGTCTGACAAACATCTCTACATTTCTAATTTCTTGACACTTCTGTTCAAATACTGTAAAGCTTTGTTCCTCAAGACAATAAATGCATGTACAGTGACTAGCGTATAGCAAAACAATGCAATTATGAACACCTGTTATACTCTCTCTGTTTCTGAAACAAGATATCACATGAATATAACCTGGTTATGTCTGTACACCTGTATGGTCTCATGAACCTTACACATTCACAACATTATGAATATCATAGTGTCATAATTTCACTCAGTCGATATCTATGCTATGGAAAATGTGTATAATTGGTCAATTCTGTGATGCCACAAATTCCAACTCTTGCAGATTAAGCATTTGAAAAAAATGCAACAACAGCTTTTGTGTGCTTGTGTGTGCTTTTTGCAAACAGCAATGCAACTTAATTTGCAGTTCCAATTAATACAATGTCTACATTATACCCTGTATCAAAATATGCTGTATTATTACTGAAAACCCTTTTCTTCAGCACATAAAGCATAAAACATAGCAAAACTCATGCTATATCACTGGAAATGATTTTGCCCTGTTTTGGTGCAAAAATCATGACAATTTGGAAAACATGCTGTCTTTTTCCCTGCAGACAAGAACAAAAAGAATAAATTAAAGCAGTGTACACAATGTTTGTGTCATCATTTCAAAGCAATCAATAACACTCTTTCTTCAACATGAGAAATATAATTTTCTTACAAATGCATGGAAACACATTTCTTTTGTCTCGTATTGTTCATGTTTCCAAGTCATTACCAGTCTTATTATCTATGGATAATAAGCACATCTGTGTCCTTTTGTCCTATCCGTGGAAATATGCGTACTTCTATCTTATCCACGGGACAAAGCGTCTGCAATGACATTGTCTTTTCCACGTACGTGCTGTATCACGAGGTTGTACTCCTGTAGCACTAGCGCCCATCTGGTTAGGCGTCCATTTTTGTTCCTCATTCGCGACAGGAACACAAGCGGATTGTGGTCTGTGTACACCAGCACTGGATACTTTGTAGTGTTCAGGTACACGTCAAAATGACGAAGAGCCATGACGAGCGCTAACGTCTCCTTCTCGACAGTGGAGTACCGTCGCTGATGTTTGTTGAATTTTCTGGACATGTACGCGACGGGATGGTCAACTCCGTTGTCGTCCTTCTGCATCAGGGCTCCTCCTCCTCCTGTGTCACTCGCGTCCACCATAAGAATGAACTGCTTGTCGAAGTTCGGCGCTGCAAGAACCGGAGAACTCGCTAGCATTGCCTTCAGCCGGTTGAAAGCAACTTGACAGTCATCTGACCACTCGAACTGCGAATCTTTCCGCAACATGTTGGTGAGCGGTGTTGCAGCATCAGCGAAATTATGGCAGAACTTCCGATAATAGCCAGTCATGCCCAGAAATCGTCTCAGCTCTCGCTTACTCTGTGGGCGGGGAAAGTTCAGGATCGTCTCCACCTTTGCTTCAACAGGCTTGACGGAACCATGTCCCACAATGTGACCCAGGAACATGACTTTTGCTCGGGCGAACTCACATTTCCTCAAGTTCACCGTAAGGTTGGCACTGGTCAAGCGGTCAAACAGTGCTCTGACTCTCAGAAGATGGTCCTCCCATGTATGGCTGTACACTATGATGTCGTCAAGATACGCCTCGCATCCCACCAAGCCAGACGTGACGGTGTTGATGAGTCTCTGGAATGTAGCGGGCGCGTTCTTCATCCCGAACGGCATCACTTTGTATTGGAAGAATCCGTCAGGAGTCACGAATGCAGACAGTTCTTTCGCTCTTTCACTGAGGGGAACCTGCCAGTACCCCTTCAAAAGGTCAAACTTACTGACGTATTTGGCATTCCCTACGCGATCAATACAATCATCGATGCGGGGCAAAGGGTACGAGTCTGACTTTGTTTTCGAATTGAGCAACCTGTAATCCGTACAGAAACGCAAAGAACCATCCTGCTTTGGAACCAACACACAGGGAGAACTCCATCCACTCTTACTGGGCTCAATAAGGTCATGTTCAAGCATGTATTGAACTTCCTTCCTCAGAACATCCATTTTCAATGGATTCACACGATATGGGTGTTGCTTGACAGGGGAGGAGTCCCCCACATCAACATCATGCACCACCACACTAGTACGACCTGGTACATCACTGAAAAGGTGTTCATACTCATGGACTACATCCATCACCTGAGCTCTCTCTACTCCTGGAAGATGAGATAATGTGTCAGATAGATTTGCTAACACCTCAGAATTCTTCAACATCAACTGCGGAATTTCCACATCATCACTCTCACTGTCTTCACCATCCACTTCACAACCGATTCCAACCGTAGCAACAGGCTTTTCATTAGCCTCTTCTACATTTTCAACATACTCCTTTAGCATGTTGACATGACAGAGTCTTCTCCTCTTCCTCCTATCAGGTGTCAGGATGATGTAATTGACATCACTCACTCTTTTCTCAACCACATACGGCCCTGCATATCTAGCCTTCAAGGCATCTCCTTGAAGAGGGAGCAACACAAGAACCTTAGAACCAGGCTCAAAATGCCTTTCTTTCACCTTCCGATCAAACAGTCTCTTCATGTTAGACTGAGCTGCCTTCAGATGACCTGCAGCTAATTCACGAGTACAAGAAAGTCTATCCTTGAACTGACACACATAGTCCAATAGGTTGGACTCTGGCTCAACCAAGATCTTTTCTTGCAAGATCTTCAAGGGACCACGAACTGAGTGCCCAAAGACCAGCTCGAAAGGACTGAATCCAAGAGATTCCTGGACCGATTCTCGAACTGCAAACAAGAGGAGAGGAATACCCTCATCCCACTCTTTCTCATGCTCACTGCAGTACACACGCATCATATTCTTCAAGGTTTGGTGAAAGCGTTCAAGAGCTCCCTGGCTCTGTGGATGGTAAGCACTTGAGTTCCTACATTCTACACCTAACTCACTCATCACCTGTTGGAAGATTTTGGATGTGAAATTAGACCCTTGGTCTGACTGAACACACTTTGGAAGTCCTACCATTGTGAAGAACTTCACAAGAGCTTTACTGACATTCTTGGCAGTAATTGTCCGTAATGGAATTGCCTCGGGGAAGCGGGTAGATGCACACATCATCGTCAGCAAATACTGATTACCCGACTTTGTCCTTGGAAGAGGACCGACACAATCCACAATGACCCGACTAAACGGTTCTTCGAAGGCCGGAATTGGCCTTAAAGGGGCAGGGGGAATCTTCTGGTTTGGCTTGCCAACTACCTGACACACATGGCAAGACCGACAAAACTCTGCGACGTCATGTCGCAAACCTGGCCAGAAGAAATATCGAAGCACCTTCTCTTGGGTTTTGTTGATCCCCAAATGACCTGCCAATGGTGCTTCATGGGCAAGAGATATGATCTCCTTCCGGTACATCTTTGGTACCACTACTTGATGAATATCTCGAAAATCCTCATCACTTGTGGCATCAGGAGGGCGCCACCTCCTCATCAAGATACCATCCCTCTTGTAAAACTTCACAGTTTCATTCACTTCCTCATCCTCAGGTACAAGTGACTGTGCAAGACGCACTATTTCAGGGTCTTTGCCCTGCAATTCAACCAGACTCTGACGAGAAATCTCTGACATTTGACCATGGTCCATATGTGCATCATCACTGCTGTTAGACTCTTCAAGTCTAGAGAAGAAAGTATCAGCCAAGATATCCTCTTGCTCCTCTTTCTCCAGTTCACGAGCCATTGACCTGGTAACAGCACATGAGGGAAACACATCAGGCATATCCTGAACCAATTTCTCTGTGGCTTCGTCAACCACGGGTGTCTTACTTGGGAGAAAGTGAGGCAAAACCTTCTCTCCAGCGATATCATTGCCGAGCAATAAGGTGACACCTTCGACTGGCAATGTAGGCAAAATACCTACTACAACTGAGCCACTGACAAGATCGCTCTTCAATTCGATATTATGAAGAGGCACTCGGACACTCCCACCTTCAACTCCCCTCACAAACACTTCTGAATCCACAGAAGATTCAACCGAAAATGGCAATGTATTTGCACACAGGAGACTCTGTGATGCTCCTGTATCCCTCAAAATGTGAACCTGAACCTGCTCACTATCAGGCGTCAAACTAACATACCCTGAAGATATGAAAGGTTTGTAATTCTCTGCCACCCGTTCAAACGATGGCAGATGCTCTGTGCGAGTGATAGCAAAAGCATCTGGCAATGCTTTGGGGTTGCTAATCCCCTCTTTTTCTCGCTTCTTCTTCAACTTCCAGCAAGCTGACATCACATGTCCATCCTTCTTGCAATAGAAGCAAGCCTTGTTCGGCTTTTGATCAAGATCGGGCTTGGGAATGCTCGGAGCAACAGCTCCTTTTCTTGGCACACCCTGGCCTCCTTTCTTGCTTGAAGAAAGTTTGAAAGTACCCTTGTGGGTAAGCACATACTCATCAAGGAGGACAGCAGCTCTCCTGGCACCATTCACTTTCGGCAGGGGTTACCAAAGGTGTGATAATTTCACCATCATCTGTCCCTGCTTCATCCTCTGACAAAGAGGCAGGCCAGATACCAGTATTGGTATAAAACTCCGAAATTGTGTCCTTGATCTCTGCTTTTCGATCCGATGTTTTGATCGGGATTTCTAAAATTCGAGCAACTTCCACCAGTTCTGCCTTCCTCAGGTTATTAAAACCTTCCTGAGTGGGTTCATCAACAAAGCTCTGCACGACATCAGCCATTGTGGGAATATCAAAATCAAAACTTGCAAGAAGTCACAAATCCTCACAAAACTACAAAGCCTTAACAAAAGAAATGCACTGCATATGAGTACACATGTATGCATGAACCCAGTCACACGCGCAGAACAGGCAAAAATTTTCTACGATAAGCAGAAAACATCAAAATCCCTAAGCCTTCGAATCAGGCATACAATCAGAACACCACGGCATCACATTAGCATGTGATCTAAGGACATAGAATGAGTATACACACTCACTACAAACGACCACATAGCACGATTGTGCAAACTAAGGAAAATATATCAAAGCCTTTAACCGAGGCTAATCTTCCAGAAAATTCGGCGTGACCCGTAGCCAATGTGTACGCAAGCCCCCACACATACACATCCAGCATACGCACACTCACAAACTGCACTAGCCCTACACACGACGCGCTAGACCGACCGTCTGCGACTACAAAACACGTGCGAGCCCAATGCGCAATACCCACGCTATGCACTATATACGCACACAACTGAACGTGAGAATCCTCACCCAAATCGGTCTACAAAAGACCTTCATGCAAAAACGACAAACGTCCAAAACGTGAGAATCCTCACCAAAATCTGCACTAGGCCTTCACACAAAATGTAGTCTGAAAACTACAAACACAGTCAATGACTGCCAAAGCCTACGCAGCATAAATGTTATACACAACGTGCACAACCAAACGTGAGAGTCTTCACCAAAACGCATGTGGCCTGTCAAAACCAACATGCAAACAATGCAGGCCCAATACATAAGCCTGTCATCGACGCTATACACTTGTCTACATACTAAAAACAAACGTGTACAGCCAAACGTGAGAGTCCTCACCAAAACGCATGAGGCCTAACAGAACCTACATGCAAGCAGGTACATAGGCCCGATACGACATGAGCCTATACACCATCGACGCTATACACTACGTACTTACAGCACACGTGTACAACCAGACGTGAGAGTCCTCACCACAATCCGCATGGAACATGCGAAAGAAAACGGCTTGTCTGTTCATTTTCCCGGACAAGGTCCCAATTTGTCACGACTCAACCCAATCACCACATCATGACAATCAAATGTTCCGCTCCATTCCTGGCAGATCGCACCCAAACCATCACAACAACGTTGCAAAAAGACCACGATTGGGAAGCCATGTCTTGATCTGAGAGCGATAACTTGCTGCGGACCTCTTTATTGGTATTAGCCTTGTTCAAGGCGCATCACATATAGTTACTGATTGGTCGTGTGTAGACCTCGGGCGCTATTCCGCGATTCTTCGAGTGTTTAAATGCCCTAAACGAGATTTGGCCGTTGAGAGAACAGACAGGTTGATAATTAACCTATAAAGCGAAAGCAGTCAACGGTACGTGTAATCCCTTTCCAAGGTAAACTACGTGTAAAAGTGAACGATATAGATATCGATCGAGTGCAAGGTATGGATAGAGCGTGCGCTAATGAGCTCACAGACTCTTTTGTTCTACACAAAACTGGGCACTTGAATGTGATGACTGGATTCAGCGAACTCAGAAATCTACTCGAGCTCAGCTTGGATCGCTATGTGCCTGTTAATACGAGTTTTACAGCTACGCTGGCGCAAACTAGATCAGATAAAAGGTTATAATTCTGCGATATACACATTTTCCCAAAAGAAAGAGAACATGGTGATAGAATTGAATCTTATCTTTCTAGCAAACCCCTTTTTCTGGGCATTACAACACAAATAAACATGAATTTAGGCCACGAAACAGACACTCGTATCTTCATCTTGAGAAACTGGTATACCAGGTTCCCGTATATCACTTGCTCCCAGTAATGAACGGGTTAAATGAACATCGCGGAAGTTGCTGGGGCATACCTTCTATTGTCAACTGGTGAAAACTCGCTTACCTCCACTTGATTATGCGTCGGCAGGAAAACTTGGAAGGTAGCTTTGTCAAAATGCCGATTTCCCAGACCACTTATTCATGCTTTTTTGAAATCATTAATATTTCCATAACCGAGTACTCGTATCAGTCGTGGCATGTATGCAATTAAAGCGGAAGAGGAATTAAAAAGTACCATGTCCATTTCAGAAAGTCGTCCTCCATCGGTTTTTGCATCCTTTTTTTGGTATCGGGTCAATATGTTTTGTTTTTTTTCTCTCTTGAATAAATGTTGCACTCCCTTGACATAGGCAGGATGACAAGTATTTTATTAAGTGTACTATTTCGAATTTATACATTAATTTTTTGAAACGTCATGTATATTATTTCTAAAGCGAAGCGACGTCATGTTAAAGTTTTCAGAAGAATCCCCTTTTACACACTACACAATTGAATGTGCTGAAGTGTCAGATGTAAACGGTACGGAAATGTTTTTAATGTTTCCCTTTTCTCCCAACCCGCTTGTTTACTGTGGGCTACTGTCTAGGTAGAAAGAATGTTTAGGCCAACAGCTGGCGAGATCGAGTGTTTGCAAGCTGCGCCCTGCTCTATCTGAATAAAAATAATGTAAGTGAATGTGAATAGTTAAATCACGGGCTTATTAATACTGTTTTGGTATGGAATTGAAAGGTCAAAAATAAGGAAATCGCACTGATTGGAGACTGATAATGTATGAAATGCTTGGCTGGGTTTACCGCGAATTTTATTGTGATTCATTTGGCTATCACTAAGGGCCGCACCCCGGTATTTGAATAAAGATAATGTAAGTGAAAGTGAGTAGTTAAATCACGGGCTTATTAATATTGTACTGGTATGGAAGTGAAAGGTAAAAAAAATAAGGGAATCGCACTGATTGGAGATTGATAATGTATGCAAGGTTAAGGATGAGAGAGGGAGCGTGAGAGAAGTTTAATAGCGGGGCGGTTAAGGAGGAATAGGAGATGACAAGCTAATCCGAGAGTGGAAAGACCATCTGCCCATTGGGAAGTGTCCAGCCACGTCGAAATATGAGGGAATCCAGGATGAGACTCCGCTGAGATCCGAGCTAAAAGGCTGTGAGGGAGAAAGCGAGAGAGAAATTGAACCCGTAATACTCCGAGGCTAAAGTATTCCTGCTGTTGAGCAAAACTGGCAGGCGGGACACTGGACGACAACTCCGAGGGCAGACGGCAAAGGCGGGTGAAGGGTAGAAATAATTCCGCATCCTTATATTGCTACGAGCTGAGACAACCGCATTGCTATGAGCTGAGACAGCCGAATTGCTAGGAGATGAGACAGCCGCTGTGCTACGAGCTGACTGATAGCCGCAATACTACGAGCTGAGTCTGGGTCAGCCGCTGCCTGGCGACTTAGTCACGGCCGTCAACGGTGAGAAGCTGTCATCACTGACGCGGCGACGAACCGGGCCGACTGGTCGACGTCGACACGGACGCAGCATCCCGACGATCCACAAGACGGACGAGGGCGCCCTCCAGCTCCGGTCGCAACGTCATAGGATACCAAACTCAGCGCTATAACGCCTGACAGCTGGTAGTAACGGGAGCTCCATGCCTAGGCGGTAGTATAAGCGTATTATAATTGTAACAGGGAGTTTGATGAGTTTGATTTAATGTAATCAATTCAGCTGATTTTTTAAGTGTATAAGCAGATAATTCATTTATGTTGCATTGCGTTATGATGAGATTTTGTCAGAAAACATAGAACCTGCAGAGGAATTAAATTTTCGTTTATTTCACTTTGAATTCCGGAAATTTTTCACGCTGTGTTATTTACGTGGTCCATATTCAGAATAAAGTATAGCGCAGTAATTTAAGTTCCCCCTGACATAAAGCATGTCGTCTATTACAATGTCTTGTAAATGCCTTGGCACATGTAGAGGGTCGAAACACGTTGCTCCCTACCAGAGGTAAGGAATAGAATCCAAAGCAGCTACAAACCTTTCAGTGATCAGTGATTTCCAACCATATGTATGCATGCTGAAAAAATCGATCGATTTCCTAATATAGAAGCCTTTGTTACGTCACAAATGCTCAGCTGCGCCCTAGTAGAGACTAGATCACGCACTTTAGTGCGCGCATGAAAACCTCAGTAATACGCAGCTTGAGCTCCCATTTCATTGACCCTACTTGCCAAAATATCGAAAATCCTTTATAAAATCCATAATAATTTCAGGATCAATACCAAAATTCATCATCTGTTCCTTGTGTCATTCTTAAACTTTTCCGCAAATTTCATTCACATCCGTGCACAACTTTGTGAGTTATTTTTGCACACGGACAAACTAATCCACAAAATGGAAATGGTCCAGAGAAGAGATGAGAGATTCACATTAAATCGCTACCATAACAGGGTGTCTTCAAGTGTCACCGAAATGCTGCAAGAACTTGATTGGACCACTCTGGAACAAAGCAGAGAAAATGACAGGCTAATTATGATGTACACGATACACAATAATCTTACTCCTCTTTCAGCACAGGACTACAGGCTACTCAGTTGACGAGAGCCTCGCAACCACACTCCTATCAGGTACGATACTCGAGAACTGAATCGCATCGCCATTCGTTATTTCCAAGAACTGTAAGGAACTGGAATTCCTTGTCGTCAGAAATTGTTTCAGCGCCATCTGTAGGATCATTTCGAAACCATCTAATGGTTGATCACAGTGGCTAGTTATTGTCGTCAAATGTTCGTTGTGCTTGTAAATGCCTGTAAATAAATTGTATAATAATGCAAACAGCACAGTCTGCAAGAATATAATGTGCAGCCTGTTGAAGGAAGCAGACTTAATCAGAAGAAGAACTATCTAACTAACAAATAAACCAACGGTAATACAAACATAACCTTCATAGAATTTTATTTTTGTTAAAACGTTGAGCACTTCTGTGATTTGCAGAGACCAAAGGAGGGTATGCGTTATTCGCCATCATACAGTCCAGATAGATGAATAATCGTGTATCACCCTTCTCCTTGATTGTAGTCCACTTGATTGTATCTGTCCTATACATGAAGGAGTTTACTGAATCATAATTATGAACTAAACGAAAATCCTTTCCGTACTGGAACCGGTGACCTGCGTATCAAGTCTATGGACATTTCAAAGTTCAGTATGGAACGGGTTAAGGCTCAGCACCGATTTTTTTTTTTCCATTTAATTGTTCATTCATATAAACATTATTGCAGATTTCATTTGAAACATACCCTGATGTCGGTACCATAATGTATACAATCAAATGCATGGCATATTCAACAAAAAGATGAGGATTGTGACTTTTCACTCATTTTTTTGTTCACTTGTACAAATCGTTGTCAACGCCACTGTATATTTGATGTTCTTTCGTCGTTGATAATAATAGTAAGGTAACTGCAAACTACAAGCTCTGCTTTTTAGCAGTCCCCTCCATTTCCAACAATTTGTTTTCTGAGTTTATAATAATGATATAGAATGTATTTGTATATGTTTCTAATAATTAACCTGTGTCTTTATTAGACATTATTATGTTAATCATATTGTTGTACTAATTTCGGGACATTATTTCTATACGGGAACATTTCTTTGCTTCCCTAATTTGTTGGAAATGAATCAAAATCAACTTGGAATTGAACTTAAGGTCTTCTTTGTCAAGAGGAGCCTCTTCAGTTTTTCCAATGCTCTACCAGAGGACACTGAAACACTTGATTACTAATAGACTAACGTTATGGGTTATATAGTTCATTATGGCTGACTAAATATTGGTCTTTGTTGTTACCAGTGTGGAAAAGAAAAACAAAATCTATGTGAAACAATTTCTACAAAAAAAAACAAACACGTTTTTGCACATGCTGTAAGCAAAGCGATTTATCAACAATATACATTACTAAATGACTCTTGAACTATTGTAGTTGCACTGCTATGACGTTAGCTGTTGTTTGTTGTTCTTATTGCTGAATGCTTCTCCTGTAAACTCTTTATGTGTAAAATGTTTTGATATCATGAGAATTATAAGCTTCATTGGTAAGATAATTTAATGATGTTGTGTTGAAACTGCATAGCATTGATTGCTTAAATATATATCTGTCGCGTCAATTACTAGCATGACTATAGATAAAGTAACAATGTGAACAAATTACGTTTGATTCGCATATAGGCATTGTGCAAAGAGAAAGAAAGAAAAAAAGAGAAAGAGGGAGAGAGAGAGAGAGAGAGAGAGAGGAGATATGGGGGGGGGGGGGGGGAAGGAAAGAAAAGGGGAATGGAAGGTGTGAGAGAAATAATTGAAGACCTGAATATAAGAACGACCCAAGTCCAATTTTTGACGGAATTCAGTTTTACTTGGAGAAGTTATTAAAGCTTATGCATGGACTCATCTTGTGTATAAATGATAAACCATAATTACCCCCGGAAGTGCGTGGAATGAATGCGTGAAATCTTTATGAATGTAAGAATAACTATAAATGCAGCAATCAATCCATTTTAAGAGATGGGGAAATTAGTGAAATGACATCATTTTTACCTTACCTTTGAACAAATAACCAAAAAGATTTATAGAACTGATGTCTAGTAATACGTGTGTATTATAGCTTTATGAAGATACTTTCCCGCATTATACAGAGACATGTAGAAAATATTATTGTGAAATTTTGCAATTTAAACTCGACCAATGAACTTTGACCCTTCACCTTAGGTATGTCCGACCATGAGCCGACGGAGACAGCGTTATCTACTTATTTATGCATGTGCAAAGTTTCAGCTGGGTATCTATAGCAGTTCCTTAGTTATATCGTCCACATATTATTGTTTATAAGAGACAGATGGAAGACATTGCAATGCATTTAACTCATACACATATGCACATTATAGCTCCATGTATACAAACAGACGTGGACACGCACAGATACACACACATGATGAATTAGTTTAGTGATGAGGGATAATTATACCAGAGTAGACAACTACATTTTTGTATGCCATGTGAACTAAAAGCTGGAAATAAGTAACAAAACTCTCTTATTTATTGCTTTTACCATACCATTGATATAGCAGCAAAAGCTGCATATGATTCAAAGAAGGAACAAAGTCCATCAAACAAAAATGACCTCTCCATAATTAATGTTAATGTTAATTGTAATAATAATATATGTATTAATTTACATATACAATGTTGCCTTCCCATCACAGTTATAATTATAGAATATTATTGGACAAATAAAGAAAATATGATTTTTTTTTATTAAAGTTAAGTCCAAAATGACCTTCCATGGACTTGAGTCGTTCGTATATTCAGATACTCAATTCTTAGGGAGGAGGAAATGAATAAAATCCATTCCCGTGTAACAGTTGATTTATATACCAGCTACCTTAGATGGTTTCGGGAGAGAACACGCTGGTGCTGAGACTTTCATCAGAATTCTAAAGTTTCTTAGGCAGTCATAATTTTTTAAATGATAGTGGCATGTGTATTAGTTTGTTTGGTTATTTGTCCAAAATGTTTGTTTGTTTATATTTGTGTGTTATCTCTTTTATTATTACATCTCCTGTAACATGTTATTGAACAGGAGCGCTTTTTTGTGCCGTTCATCAGATAATGTTGGTTATGGGTACAGAATTATCAAACATTGAGTTATGAGATTGTGAACTATAAGTTCATAGTGGTTCAAGGGGACTTCCGAAATAGATATTGTGTTTTAAGTATGTCTGTTTCTTTATGTTTCTCATAAACATATAATAGGGAATGTATTTGACATTTGCTTTATATAAAACAAAAATCTACGCAAGATATCTTTTTTTCACTCTGTTCACCGGTCATGTATGAATTTCGGTAATGACGCAGGTACGAAGCAGCAAAGTAAAGAATAAGTACGGGCACACGTATTTTGTTTGTAATTTTGGTGAAGCACATGCATGCTCAGGCTCTACACATTGCCTTATGTGTTGTTGTACTTTACTAAACTTACAGTGTACAGATGGCACTGATATGGGAGTAAGGTTTGTTGACGTACTTATTGCAACATAATCAGAATTGCGCCGATACGGGTAGAGCGTGTTATACTTGTACATTTAGTATTCCATACATGAATATTTCCGAACACCACTATCTTCATTAATTTTGGACTTGGGGCAAAATCTTACTGTCATATGACATTTTATTTTCCGTCAGTATTTCAACGAATAAATCTTGATGTGACTATTCGGATACCCTACAATGAAATACGGTATCTATATGGGATGACATTCGGATACATGTTCTACAATATATTTCATGTTCTTACTTTATGATTTTAAAAATGTGGGATTTACATGTTTTGTATTTTAGTGTATCAAAAATGTTTTGCAAAGATTTAGATCAGCGCTGGATCCAGAGTGTATTATAAGGTGTTGCTTATGCACCGCTAATCTTTGATATTTGATTATGGAAATTATCATTATCCTATGAATCAACATGTCACAACATGTCACAACATGTCACATACCACGCTGTCATTAATGAATACTCTTTATCTAGTCATCTTTTTGAAAGATATTATAAATTGAAAATGTGTGGACGTGCTGATTAGAGGATAATGACTCCCGTGGGTCCTGTGATCGCACTTTTATCATGAACAAATAATGAAACCTATATTTTCTGTTTGTTGTGGTTTGTGTGCGTGTGTGTGGGTGTGTGTGTGTGAATGGGTGTGCGTCTGTTTATTCATACTTATGTAACAACAGATTACGATACCAAATTAGATCAGAATACAGTGTATTAAAGAAATCAAATGGCGTACTTTATCACAGTAAGAGCAAACATTATGGTCTGTCCTCTCTCTGTCACCATCATCATGCTTGCATTATTAGACATGAGGCACGTATTCGTATAGCCTATATGAGGGCAAATCATTCTCTACTGACACAGGTTCAGACCTCGAAGGGTAACTTCCATAATCCCTGATGAAATATGGGGTGAGCGAATGAGAAGCGTTTGATCCTCGAAATAAGATCTTCTTTTCATATCTGGAGGAGATTTGGGGGAAAAAAAATCAGAAAATGCACACGTGTGGTCAGTATTCCAGCAATGAATCGAATACAGGACAATACCATAACGAAGTTCCCCATACAATAAAGTCAACGTTCAGGTGTCGAAAGTACTGCTCTATGATTGAGCAGTAGTTTCGAGACCAGGGGCCCGTTTCATTAAACTTGTCATCAGTGAAAAGTTGTCATAGATGTGTCAAGCTACTGAAATCCTTGCATCTGATTGGATGAGAACAAATTTGTCACAGAAAGTTTAATGAAACGGGCCCCTGAACGTTGACTTCATTGTAACCGCACTTTAATCTATTGTTCAGTATTAACAACATTTTTAACATTTTTAACAATAGGTCGAAATATTTATACTATATTCATGTCACAAGAGAGATGGAAGAAAAGTGCTGTGATTTTTCTTTTGTTTTTTTAAGAATAAAATCGTGTGTTTAGCAACATGTTTAGGCAGTGTTGCAGCTGCTTCAATGGCATACCGAAGAGGTTCAACAGATGGAGTAACAACAGTGTTATTTCCTTTGGTCCCCATGTTTGCTGCAGTCAATGAGAAATATTTGAAGTAGGTGTGCAAATCTGTATCTGCCTCACAGATTGATTCATGTGGCATTCCATCATGACTCGTCACTCTCAACGGAAGACATGTCTTTATGATGGTAATGACTTTTCGCTGTCCCTTCTTATGAAACACTGCAACACATAAATAGTACATTCACTTAGAAATCACACAGAAAAGATGTATTGTGTGTGTGTTTGTGCATAATCCCTATATGAATTACCTCCTTATGACAGCAGGGTAAACGATTCGTGAAGACCTCAATTTGTCGGAATAAAAACGTTTTTTTGTTTTTTGGTGTTTTTTTTTCCGGGGGGGGGGGGGGGGACAATATGGAACCATGTATCAGCTATCACCAAGGAAGTACTAGGCGAACTCGCCTAGGACCTACATGCTATCACCTAACTGCTACTCATAGGCAGGATAAAACCAGGTGTATGTAGGTCTATCGTGTTTCAGGCAAGCATCGTATACTACAATAAACAAACAAACAAAGATAAATTCTTTATCCTCACTGCTCACTGTCTTCTGCAAAGAGGAAAAACAAATTTTATTGAGAACAAAGGGTACCGCATATCGCCGATACATTGAATTCAATTCAATTCAATTCAAATGATTGCAGTTACATGAAGAATAATACAAGCAATATTCCGATCACCGCTTACATGAGTACATGCTAGGTAATTTTGAATTACATAATCTTCAGCAAAACATGAAGACTATTTGGTAGTATCAACTTTGTATTTCTATAAACAAACAAGTAGGCAAATGCAATCTCATTTTCAACTCTCATGCGAAAGAGGATTTCACAAGAGAAGCATATCTTATACATTTTGTGAATTGCTCCTGGTGATGAAGACAAAAAAAAAAAATTCTGATTGCCTCAATTACCTCCAACATAATTCGAAATAATATATCATAATGTTATGAAACGAATGGCAAGTCATGTAGTGCCCTTAACCAAAGTGAGTTATCTGCAATAGCTTTACTTTTCCTATATTATAGTCATAAAATACAGAGTCTTAATTAAGTATTTGCTATTAATACCGTGCATTGCTTGTAAAAAAAACAAAAACATATATATATATATATATATATATATATATTAATGTAACTTTTATTTTAGTTTTTTCGATTCATGTACATTGCCATTTGTAGCGAAGAAGTTATGTTTGATATTATTGAAAAAAAAAAAACTATTCTCTACGTAAGACATTTGGCTGAAGAGAATAAGATCAATAAACCAACATAATTAATGTGTTCGTTTGCATGTCCAAAATTTGAAGACTAAACTATGGACTTGCAGTTCCATGGAAATATGAAACATTCTTTTAAAGTGCAGGTTTTGTAACTTCTATTTTACAGCATAACAGGATTTCTTGATTCCCAATGTAGTTTGCATCATTTTCATATAGATCACCTTGATAATAGTGTGAAGTGCCCTTTTAATTTCACGTGGACACTTGCAGTATTCTCAAAACTCTGTTTTGAGAATGAAAAAAAAAAAAAGGTTATGATGAGCATACATTTGCGGACGTGTCAATTGTCAAGTTTGTTTAAGCTCCTCACATTGAAGACAAAGTTCATTTATTCAATGTTTTATCACTTTACCCTATCATGCATACTCCATTGCTCTCATGCATATGCACAGTTTCAGTGGAACACCTTATGCTTTGTGAAAGTCATAGACAATAACGATGGAATTCGTGTTGCCTAGTATAAAAGAGGTTTCCATGATGTAATTCTTGTGTCGACCAATATCAAGGTACTCTGTAGAAAAATTAATATATCTTTGTATATATATGAAGAGTTTTTTTTTTTTTTTTTTTTTTTTTTTTTTTTGCAAAAGCCGATAAGTCCATATATGAAGATTTTTAAGTACGGTCTTTGTCTTGAAATTCAAAATAATACATTTTAAATGATATATTGGTCGCTACATATAAAGGTACATTTTTGAAGTTATGGTCAAAGGAAGCAAAATTTTTCTTATTATTATCTTTGTTTTTCTTGACCTTTAATCACAAATATCTCCATTTGACAAATATGGACTTATCAGTTTTTGCCAACAAACTCTTCATATATATATATATATATATATATATATACACATATTAGTCTGACTGTGTTTATCAAATCTCAAGGAATAAAACAGAAAGAAATAAACATTATTAATGCATGTAGCAAAAACAAAACACAACACCCTAAACATGTGGAAGCTTGTGTAACATTATATTTGTTTGTTTTTTTTTACTACATAGCGCCTTAAATTTGTCGTCAATGGTTCATTTCTGTGTTATTAATAAGTTAAAAGGGGGTAGGATTAGGGTAATAACAATTTATTTGGAATCTTTCAATCACTATATAGTTTGTTTCTATTTACTCGGCATTTTAGTGCTTTACTTATTTGTTTGTTAGAGTTCTTGAGTATGAACGACGTTTACACAAGTCTTATCTACGTCATGAATTAACATGATTAACATACGGGATGTAGGAGATTTTGCTTTCATAGTTTGCACTCACAGTCATCTCGTTAGTCAAAAATGATTTCCCCCTCCAGGAAACGTTTAATACAGCCTATAATATAATGTAAGGGAAGAACGATAGATAAACAAACCTTCTGCCACCTTCTTGTACCTTTGCACACCCACAATAACTGACAATGGAATGAGGGTAACTGCGTTATGTGATGTGTGTTTGCCGTATGTTGACTTTGCTTCCCTGGTTTACCAAAACCTGCTTGGAGTTCATAACTGTAGAAGGTCCACCATTAATCGAAACTTAACATGCAACAACTGGTTCAATTAGACTAATCTCACTACTGCTTGGAGGGAGGTAGGGGTTCGGGTTTGAAAGACAATCAAGTCTGGCACGAAAATCAAGTCACTCGAAATGAATATACACTAATGATAATGATAATAATTCATGTCTATTATTAAGTATATTCGTATAGTATGTGACCGAGCATCACTAAACCAACCAGAAGTCGCTACCCTTGATTTTACGTGAGGACTAAAAAAAAAAAAAAGTGAAACGGGTCAACCAAATCAATCTTTTTATATTTTGTGAATGAGTTATTCTTCTTCTAATCTTCTACATTGTTGATACGTTTTAGATCATAAAATGGATCAAAGAGTGTGTTTTCAGCAATTTCTCTACAGCATTTTTTTTTTTGTACAGTTGTGTGATAAGGTGTGACTTAGAGGCCCCCTTTCAACTCATGAAAATTCTTTGCAAACTCTTCGCATTAAAGCGTTAAATCCCTTTTCATACTTGCCCAAACCGTTATAATTGAGCCGCAGCCCACTCTGTAATTCAGCGCCCATAAAAAACGACACTATGAAAGGGGCGGGATATGATAGCCGTTTAATACAAAGCCAGAGGTTCAGGAATGTAGATTGAAAAGAAGTCATGAAAAAAAAAAAAACTGAAAAGAAGCGGCCATTATCTTAAAATAAAATAAAATGAAATAAAATAAAACAAAGTTAGATAAATAATAAAAGCCTGCCTCCCCCCCCCCAAAAAAAAAAAAGGCGCTGGTACGATTTGCTACCGGCAAAAGCTTCTCCATTTTTGTTCGGTGCCACAACCGGAGTCAAATATAGAGAAATGATAACACCCTATGCATTCCTATGTATTGTTCAAATGGTATGCTTAGCTATTATTGTTATGGCCGCGGAAAAAACAAAAACAAAAGTAAAACATAAGACTGAAGTTTAATATATTATAAACATTATCGCGCTGTGCGTCACTTGAAATCTTTATCTGCAGTTATTATATAGGAAATATACGAACATATTTCACATTGAACCGTGGACTGCAATATCTCCTATGACTCGACAGTGTCAACAGAATGTATGTCACATGGTATATGAAACAGTGATATCTTGATTAAATTGCAAGCACAAGTTTAATTTATAGGGAGTAGTTCCGCATTACCAGTCTCATTCTTCAGGAGAAAACTGTCTCAAAATGGTCGACTGGAACTGACCTGAATTGATATCATTTATAAGATCACTCAAGCATGTATGGGATAAACTTCAGATGTGATTCCCCTCTGCAGTAAGATACAATGAGCACGGTGATAATATAATGTGCTTTGGTTATTATAGCGATATAACCGCTGCAGCAGTAGGGATCTCAACTAAGGGGCATCGTGCTTGATGTTGAATGGTTGACCTATTCTCCGAGCTACAAAAGCTTCTACTGTTGGCTATACTTAGCAAGAGGTGGCTCGACTACCGTCCCCTTTTGGGATATTGTGGTGATCAAGAAATTATACACGAGAGGCATGCCGAACATTGGGATCCAACGTACCCTCACACTCGTTATTTCAAATTTAACAGTGTGTAACTATTTGTCATGGATAGAAGGCAAGACTTTGTTCTGCTACTAACATTGACTACATCGGTGTTCTGTGGTCTCGCTGCAGAAGGTATGTTTAACGTACTCATGTATCGACTTGGTGTAGATTGCTGGAAATCAATATAAGAATATACGTAAGTAAACTAAGTATTGCTTTTCAGAACCATCATGAATTTAATTTCAACAGATAGCTGTAATAATTAATATGTTACAGCGGGCAAACGAATTGCGGCATTACATTCAAAACGGTGTTTGACTTGGTGGATAATAACCGCCCACCCCCCACATGCACACACACACACACACACACACACACACACACACACAAATCAAGGGTATCAACAGAGTTCATTCCGCATTTCTGTAATAGTCAGCTCATCATCAGTGAGGGTGGCACAACAAGTAAAATACGATGTGTACATGGTGAATGTAAGTGTCTTGGGGTGGCATGTGCAACGTATTTGATCGAGTGTAACTCAGACCATGTCCATTTCGAGACAAATATGGTCCCACTCTGTTAAGAAAATTAGAGTACTTTAAGAAGTTAGGGATTGAAGAATGATCGCACAACGGCACCTTTTGACATTGTTTTAGAATCTAAGACGGGTTCTTATGCAAGTTATTGTTTGATTTGGTTCGACATTACCTACCACAGCTAACAATGTGGAAAGCAATGATTCATTGTTGTTGTCAATACACACAGATTTAACACCTGCAAAGTGGGAACGCTTCGATTAATAAGATACACACACACACAGTGTGTGTGTATCTTATTAATCGAAATCAGGTGGTAAGTGTAAACCGAAATCAGGTGGTAACCACTGTTATATTTCATCACGCAACATGAGAAAGCTTGATATTGAAAAATTTGTAAATGAATTAAATGTGACCCTGCACCTCAAAACAAACAAAAAGTCGCCAAACATGAATTTTTAGTTAAGACCATATTCTGAAAGAGCAGACTTTAAGCTTTAAAACGATGTATAACTCAATTCAAATGGACTCTCCTAACCTATCTAAATATTGGAAAGAAAACACAAACTCAGGAAAAGTGTGAACTGAGAAAAGAGGCTCTGAAGTACAGTGTCTATTCAAGCGCTTAATCTTTACCAAACCGTGCTGGCTGTGCGATGAATGGGACAAAAAAAAAAAAAAAAAAAACAACAACAGGAAGTAAACCACCAGAGTAACAACAATGAAGGGATTATCAAATTAAAGTGAAATGAAGCATGCCTCATTACCACATTCTGTCCATAATTAATGCCAACTTTCAAAGCAGTAGCACTATCCTTTCAAAAGTTATTAGAGTTGAAAGTGAAGAGTGTGGACAAGGTTTTTCAGAAATGAAAAAGGGATTCTAAAGGCACACCTAATCACACTATTCCACCAAAAATGTTCGAGATAAACTGCTAAAAAAACACACTATCCTGCCCGTTTTATGATACCAAATTTTAGCATAATGTAAAAGAAGACCCGCTCTTTCAGAAAATATGAAAAAGTCAAGTTCGGCTAGGTTGACCCATTTCACTTATTTTCAGTCCTCACGCAAAATCAGTGTGTGCGATTTTATGTTCGTTTTGAGGTGCACGGTCACAAATGACTCTTCAGTGGATGAAATATTACAAGAAACATCAACAGAGAAAGCATATCACATCTGGGTTCATAAACTAAGATCTCTGTTGGATAGGCATGCCCCAGTCAAAAAGAAAAGACTTTGACAAAAGAGGTCACCTTGGATGACTAGTGGTGTCATGGCTTTGATAAGAGAAAGAGACAAAGCAAAACAGGCCGCTAAACGCATGAATAATGATTATGAGTGGCAGAAATATAGAAGTCTACGTAATTTGGTAACATCATCTGTGAGAAAAGCTAAAAGGAAATATGTTATTGATAATATTAGGGAAAATGTAGGAAACTCCACCCTCATGTGGAAAGTCTTAAGAGAGCTTATACCGAGCGCTAAATCCTCTATGAAAGTTTATAAAATTACATATGATGGAAACGAGTATACAGGGTACAAAGATGTTGCAAATGCACTGAACAACCACTTTTCTAATTTGGTTTTGCGAAACAGAGAAAATGTACATTTCAAAAATAATCCTATGCAGTATGTACCGAAAGCATGTACAACTTTTGAATTCACTTCAGTGTCAGCTGATGAGGTAAAGAAGTGTATTGATAAAACGCCCCGAAATAAGGCTACTGGGCTTGACACCATACCAGCTTGTATCCTACGGGACACTGTGTCAGTTATCCTTAAATCTTTTACCCACATAGTAAATTTATCATTGAAAGATGGTGTTATCCCGAACGAGTGGAAGTGTGCAAAAATAACACCTCTATTCAAGGGTGGTGATACAACTGATCCCTCAAATTATAGGCCAATATCTGTTTTGCCTGTAGCTTCAAAGATTTTAGAAAAGTTGGTGTTTAAACAAGTGTATGCTTATCTTAAAGAAAATGATTTATTGACAAAAAAACAATATGGCTTTCGCCCAAAATTTTCTTCAGAAATGGCATTACTAATCCTCACTGAAAATATAAATAAAGTTATAGATGTTGGACAAGTTGTTGTTGTGGTTACCCTCGATCTTTTAAAGGCTTTTGATATGGTATCCTTTGATATTTTGATTGAAAAATTACGATTTTTCGGATTTTGCGAGGATACTATACGCTGGTTTGTAAATTATTTCAGCCAAAGAAAACAACAAACTGTAATCAATGGTAATGTTTCAAAGGAAGGTGAGGTGCTCTGTGGGGTCCCTCAGGGAAGTATTTTGGGACCTTTGTTGTTCATCATGTATATGAATGATTTGCCTCGGGTAGTTAGAAATTGTCAAGTGTCGCTTTATGCGGATGATACCTGTATTTATTATGCATCCACTGATCCTATTGAATTTGAAAGAATTGTTAATGATGATTTGCGTGCTGTGCATGAATGGTTACTTCATAATAAGCTTATGTTGAATGTTAAAAAATGTAAATGTATGTTTATAGGTACTAAGCGTAATCGTAAAAAAAATTGAAAATGTTAGTATAAGAATTGATGGTACTCAGTTAGAAAAGGTAGAAAGTTGTAAATATCTTGGTGTTGTCATTGACACAGAATTTTCTTGGAAACCACAGGTTGACAGCGTAAAAAGTAAAGTGTTACGTAATGTGTACGCTTTAAGAAGGGCAAGACCATACATTGACCAAGACACCGCATTAACCCTGTATAATACAATGATTCGTCCTCACTTTGAGTACTGTAACACCATCTGGATGAAACCAAATTCTGGTAATATAAAAAGACTGCAAATACTTCAGAACAGAGCCTTGCGAACTGTTCTGAAAGTGGATCATCGTCACAATAGACGAGATTTGTATGGGAGGCTGCCTGTTGACTGCCTCAGTGCCAAATAGTGGAGCGGCATAGCTTGAAAAATTAGAGGAATTGTGCATTTTATGATAAAAGCACCAAATTTCGCACACATGTTGACAATGACATTTGAAATAAATTCAGATATTGGGCCATCGTAAATAGCGCCCTCAGCGGCCATGGCAGCCATTTTTCAAAATGGCCGCCATAAATGCCATTTTTCGTAAAAATTTACAAATTTCAGAAGGAAAAATCAATAAGGATTTACAAACGAGTGAGAAATAACATTTAAAATAGATTTGATAATTGGGCCACAGAATATTGCGCCCTCAACGGCCATGGCAGCCATTTTCAAAATGGCCGCCATAAATGCCATTTTTTGCAAAAAAAAATTACAAATTTCAGAAGGGAAAACCAGTAAGATTTTGCAAACGAGTGGGAAAAACATTCAAAATAAGTTCAGATATTGGGCCATCGTAAATAGCGCCCTCAACGGCCATAGCAGCCATTTTTTTCAAAATGGCCGCCATAAATGCCATATTTTGCAAAAATTTACAAATTTCAGAAGGGAAAATCAATAAGATTTTGCAAATGTGTCGGAAATAGCATTCAAAATAAATTCAGATATTGGGCCATCGCAAATTGCGCCCTCAACGGCGATGACAGGGATTTTTAAAATGGCCGCCATAAATGCCAGTTTTCGTACAATTTTAAAAATTTCAGAAGGGAAAATCAATAAGATTTTGCAAACGAGTGGGAAATAACATTCAAAATAAATTTAGATATTGGGCCATCGCAAATTGCGCCCTCAACGGCCATGGCAGCCATTTTTTTCAAAATGGCCGCCATAAATGCCAGTTTCCGTAAGATTTTACAAATTTCAGAAGGGAAAATCAATAAGATTTTGCAAGCGAGTGGAATATAACATTTAAAATAAATTTAGATATTGGGCCATCGCAAATTGTGCCCCCAATGGTCATGGCAGCCATTTTTTGAAAATGGTCGCCATAAATGCAATTTTTTCTCTGAATTTACTAATTCCACAAGAAAAGTCAATAAGATCTTGCACTCAATTCAAAAATTCCGTTTGAAATGTATCTTGCGCCTATGTATTACATTATTGTAAATAGCGCCCTCAATGGCCATTGCAGCCATTTTTCAAAATGGCCACCATTGATTCCATTATTTTTTATTTCCTGATTTCACAAAAGGAAAAGTCAATAAGATTTTGCACACAATTTGAAAATCATGTTTGAAATAAATATTTGTATTAGATTATTATAATAAATATTTGTATTAGATTATTATAATACTGCCCTCAACGGCCATTGCTGCCATATTCCAAAATGGCTGCAATTGTCATAATCATTTTGTTTTAAAAAATGGTAATTTCAGAAAGAAAAGTCAACAAATGTGTACATAAATTGAAAATCATGTTTAAAATCAAACAATATATCCAGGTCGCACTAACTCTAGAAATTGTTCCTTCGCAAATTTTCAAGAAGAAAAAAAAATGCTAATAACGGTAATTGCAGCCATTTTCCAAAATGGCTGTCATAGATGCCATTTTTCTTTTATGAAGATGTCCTAATGCCGGAAGAAGACAATAAACATTTTTTGCGCAAGTTAACAATTACATACAAAGAAGTTTAAACATTGAGCCATCATAAGCTGTGTTCTCAATGGCTATTTCAGCTATTTGTCAAAATGGCTACAATACACTCTTCTTTTTCTTTTCTTTTTTTGAAAATTTGCTGAACTTTAGAAGGAGAGGACAGTAGAATACTCACAGAGACATTGTGTAATCTGAAATATGGTGTTAAAGAAATCATTGAGGAACAACTAAAATAAACAAGTCAAATGCTTAGCGATCATATCTCACCAATGATGAATGCATATTTTAGGTGGCAAACATGAAAAATTTCCGAAAAAGAGTAATATGAATATCCAGGGATAATGGCGCCATATATCAACTTTGACAGTAACACCATATCATTGAATATATGGGACTATATGACGTGTATCTATTCTAAAATGTAACTTCCTAAACATTCTTAAGACATTCTTAATGGCCTTTCATTTTGCGAAAAAAGTTAATTTACTTTATGCTCTGCTTCCATAAAAACACATTCATTTGATATCCATACTGTTAGCCGTCACACGCGAAATACTGCAATTAGAACTAAACTGAAAACATGAATTTAGAACTAACCCATCAATGAAACCTTTTTTTTTAATCTAAATTTCTTTGAACACCAGATTGCATTAGATATAATTGCTCTTTAGCAGTATTCTATTGCTTTCTCCTTCTGGAATAGGCAAATAAAAAAAAGGAGTGTGTGAAAGCCATTTTGACAAAGAGCTGCCATAGCCGTTGGGGACGATGTTAAATTTCAAATTTAAATTCAAATTCAAACTTGAATTTATTTGAATGTCTTTTGTCAATTTCCACAAGAAATTGTATTGTCTTCTGGCATTATCATATTTTCAAGAAATAAATAGCATTTATAGTGGCTATTTGGAAAATGGCTGTCATGGTCGTTGATGGTGCCATTTGTAATGGCCTCATATATTATTTTCTTTTGAATATGATTTTCAACATATGTACAAATTTCATTGATTTTCTCTCTGAATTAGCAAATCTTTCCAAAAAAAAAAAAAAATAAGAAAGAAGCAGACATCCATGGCGGTCAGCATGGCCCTTGAGGGCGCCTTCTAAGAAGACCTTATACTTAGATTTATTTTTGAGCAGAATTTTCAACTTGTTTGCAAAGTCTTATTGACTTTTCCTTCTGACATCAGCAAATTTTTTGGGGAAAAAAAGGTGGGGGAGGGGGGCATCCATGGCAGCTGTTTGAAACTTGGCTGCTATGGCTGTTGAGGGTGTACTTTTGGATGGCCTATTATCAAATTCAGTTTGAATGTAATTTTCCACCTTTGTGGAAATTCTGATTGACGTCTGCAACACTTTACGAAAAAAAAAGACATTCATGCTGGCCATTTTGAAAAATGGCTGGAATGGCCATTGAGGGGGCAACTTGCAATGGCCCAATAAGTTTACTTTTGAATGTAATTTCCCACCTGTTTGCAAAATCTCGTTGGCTTTCCCTTCTGATTTTAGTAAATCTTTTCGAAAATATAGCATTTATGGCGGCCATTTTGAAAAATGGCTGTCATGACCGTTGAGGGCACAAATTCCGATGGCCCAATATCGAGATTTATTTTAAATGTCATTTCCCATTTATAACCAGAATTTCATTGACTTTTCCTTTTGAAATTAGCATTTTTTTAAATGAAAAAGTGGCACTTATGGTGACCATTCAAAAAAAAAAAAATGGCTGCCATAGCCATTGAGGGCGCAATTTTCAATTGCCAAATATCTGGATTTATTTTGGATGTAATTTCCCGCTTCTTTGCACAAAAGAGAAAAAAAAATGGCTTTCCCTTCTGAAATTTGCATTTTTTTAACAAAAAATGGCATTTATGGCGGCCATTTTGAAAAAATGGCTACCATGGCCGTTGAGGGCGCAATTTCCGATGGCCCAATATCTGGATTTATTTTGAATGTAATCAACATTTATGGGCAAAATCTTATTAACTTTTCCCTTCTGAAATTTGCAAAGTCATCGAAGAAGTGGCACATTAGACAGCCATTTTAAAAAATGGCTGTCATGGACGTTGAGGGCGCAGTGAACAATGGCAAAATATTTAAATTCATTTTGAATGTAATTTCCCACTTGTTTGCAAAATCTTACTGGCTTTCCCTTCTGAAATTAGCAAATGTTTTCAAAAAATGACATTTATGGCGGCCATTTTGAAAAATGGCTGCCATGGGCGTTGAGGGCGCTATTTCCGATGGCTCGATATCTAGATATATTTTGAATGTAATTTCCCATTTGTAACCAAAATCTTGTTTACTTTTCTCTCCTAAAATTAGCAAATTTTACGAAAACATGGCATTTATGGCAGCCATTTTGAAAAATGGCTGCCATGGACGTTGAGGGCGCTATTTACGATGGCCCAATATCTAAATTTAATCTGAACGTGATTGTCAACCTGTGTACGAAATTTGGTGCTTTTATCACAAAATGCACAATTGTTCGGCTATGCCGCTCCACTAAAAGTGAAAAAAAGATCTTGTTGTTTTTATTTACAAAGTTTTCTGACTTATCAAGTGAACGTAAAAGTATCTAATTACAATCTGAGGAACTCGGCGTTTAAAGTATTGTTACCAAAACCAAAGACCAATTTCTGCAAAAGTAGTACTATTTACATAGCAGTTCAATTATTCAATCAATTACCGGAGGCAACGAGAACATGTACAAGGTTAGCACAATTTCTGAAGGATATCGAATCTGTTTTCTTCCTTGATTTATGAGTTTTTCTATTTCTGAGTAATATTTCTTTTATCACTTCCTTTCCGAGATTTTTTTTTGTTCTTCTTACTGCATTCTACTGTCTGACTGTTTTGTTAAGAATGCTGTGTATATATGTATTTTTTTCATCTTTTTGTTTGGTTATACCGATTATTGTCTATGTATTATTCTATACGTTGATTGTACCACATTATGTTTTTTTGTACAGTGTATATCATACGGACTTGCTGAAAAACAGCCTAACGGCTGAGTGCAAGTATTTTTACCCGTGTTTAAATAAAAAAACAAACAAACAAACAAACAAACACACACACACACACACACACACTCACATACACAAAAGCCTTAAATAATAGGCAAATGGGTACAGATATTTTGGGAGAGGTGAGAGAACCGGATTTAAATTAAGCAAATGGATGATCTGATGCCTTCATCAAGACCGTTCATGGTCTTCAGTGTGCAAGGTTCTCTAATTCGAGGAAAGAGAAAGAAAAAAACAAGTATACCAATATCAGGTACAATTTTAGCTGCATTTGCAGTAGCATACGGGGGTGGGAAGGTTTTTTTTTTTTAAGGAAAGTTAATGGGATTTCAAAACAACTTAAAAAAAACAACAACAACAGAGGGTCTTACTTCTTCCGGTAAAAGGAAACAACAATTTTATTGTGGAAAGATGAAAAGGTGTAAAATAATATAGGATATCATGTTAACACGAATGTTGAGGTAAAATTTACCTATATTTGATATTGCTGGTTGCCATGACAACCACAAACTGACAACTATGTCAGTGAGATTTTGCGTATTTTTTCTGTTCCAATTCCAATTAACAATATTATAATGTATGAAATGGGCGTTTCTTGACTGAAATTTGCTGAAGAAGCAAAATGTGAAGTGATTATTGCCCTGAAATGTTTTTCCTACGATTTCCTGTGTGTTTCTGTGACAATGGCATAAAACAGTAGATATGTGACCGTGCACCTCAAAACGAACATAAAGTCGCACACACTGATTTTGCGTGAGGACTGAAAATAGGTGAAATGGGTCAACCTAGCCGAACTTGACTTTTTCATATTTTCTGAAAGACCAAGGCTTCTTCTACATTTTGCTAAAATTTGGAATCATAAAACGGGCAGGAAAGTGTGTTTTTTAGAAGTTTATTTTGAATAGTTTTGGTAGCACAGTGTGATTAGGTGCGTCTTTAGAATCCCTTTTTCATTTCCGAAAAGCCTTGTCCACATTTTTCACTTTCAACTCTAATAACTTCTGAAATGATAGTGCTACTGCTTTGAAAGTTAGAATTAATTATGGACAGAATGTGTTAATGAGGCATGCTTAATTTTGGTTTAATCTGATAATCCCTTCATTGTTGTTACTCTGGTAGTTTACTTCCTGTATCTTTTCCCATTCATCGCACAGCCAGCACGGTTTGGTAAAGATTAAGCGCTTGAATAGACACTGTACTTCAGAGCCTCTTTTCTCAGTTCACACTTTTCCTGAGTTTGTGCTTTCTTTCCAGTATTTAGATAGGTTAGGAGAGTCCATTTGATCTGAGTTATACATCACTTTAAAGCTTAAACTCTGCTCTTTCAGAATATGGTCTTAACTAAAAATTCATTTCTGGGGACTTTTTGTTTGTTTTGAGGTGCAGGGTCACATATAATAGAGATACTTGAATGTAACAGTATTTTTCAAAGATTGTTGTTCTATTTTGTGCCATTTTGATTCCTTCACCGAAGTTATACCTCTAATTAACATCATTTGTTTATCACATTATCAATCTCCAAACTTAAAATTCCAGTATTATGGAAATATGAAATATGATAGCTATGCATGTACCTATCCCAAACAATACATCACAGGTCTCATAATGTATTTCTTTATTTTGGTATGAATAGCGCCCCCATGTGGTGACCTTGAGAAATTTCAACCATAAAAAATAATGAGCTTTGACTTGCACATCATTTGTGACAAATATGAAAAATATTAGTCTATGATAACGCATAATACTGGGGATAAAGAAATTATACAGCAAAATAAAGTTTTCAGCATATTTCTTATGTATTTCTTTATTTTTGGCGCCCTCTTTGGGTGCTCTTATAAAAAATTAAGTATGTGGTCATGTAGAGTATGAGTTGCTCTACCCATTTTCCAAATATGACGATGAAACGTCAAATAATTACAACGTTACAATAGGGGGCACAATGTGCCCCCTTGGGCCTGAGAAGGGTTAACGTACAACGTACGTATTATGGTCCTGCAGTAGAGACAGCCAAGACACTTATTTAGCTCACCCGAGCTGAAGGCTCGAGTAAGCTATTACAATTGCTTTTCGTTCGGGTATACTGTGTGACCTGCGTGCCAGCTGCGTGGGGCGGACAACTCAGTGAAGGAATTCCTCTGAAGGAATGGCAGATGTACCACTGCATATCATTAATTTGGCCTCATACGGGGACTGCGAAATACATGGCATTGCGTATAGAGTTGACTGCGAGGTGCTGCCGCTAAGGGCTTCCTACTGGCGTTCTGCGTGTACCTCTGCGGGCAATTTCAACGAACAGTACCTAGCACGTATCTCACTCATAGTCGCCCGGAGGTACTCACGTAAAATTCTTTTTACCCGTAACTCACACCTTTCCGGGCAAGCTATGCGGGCTTGTTGAATGTGAGGATTTTCGAGCATACCGGACAATTTCTGAGGGCGAACAATGGTTCGGGCGAGTTGTGCATGTGTCTAACTTGCTAGATGCGCGCTACTTATGTTCTTCTTTCGGGTATTCTGTGTGGCCTGCGTACCAGGGCAGACTGCGTGGGAGTTACCTGCGAGGTGCAACTCAAAACTTGGCCGCGGGTAAATCGCACTTGTGTGCGCAGCTCCGGGCAACAACGGACGAGATAATTTTCCTGCGTGCTAGAAAAACTTTAAGACCGTGTCACACCATAACGCGGGCTTGTGGCGAGGAGGTAGTTTCCAGCACGTAGAAGATTTTCAGCGGGCGAACAAGAATGTTTGCAATTTTCATTCATGCCTTGTCATACCGTACGGGGGAACTTCTGCGGCTTGACTTGCGGGGAAACAAATTCATCCAAGGAGCTCTCCGCAGTTGGTCCGCACCTGGCAGTATCTAGCGCGTAGTTGCCCGGAGCTGCTCACGCAAGTCCGATTTAACCGCAGCCAAGTTTTGAGCATGACCAAAACTTTTTCCGGGTGAGTCGCGGGAATGCCCGTAGAGGTCCACGCAGAACGCCAGTAGGAGACCCTTAGCGGCAGTACTTCCTAGGCAATTCCCACGCAGGTACTTCGCAGTCCCGTATGCAGCCAAGATGATGAAATTCTGTGAGATTTCAGCCATTCCATTAGAGGAATTCCTTCACTAAGTTGTCAGCCCCCCGCGACTTGTACAAAGGTCACACAGTATACTCGCAAGTATAACGCGTCCAGCAAGTAAGACACATGCGCTGACTCGCACAAATCCTTTTCCGCCCTCAGCAATGTCCGGTATGCTAGAAAATCCCTACACGTAACAAGCCCGAGTAGCTTGCCCGGAAAGGTGTGACAGGGCCTAAACACGGTTGTGGGTAAAAAAAAAAATATGCGTGCGCACCTCCGGGCGTCTACTTTTGAGATACATGCTAGGTACTGTCATGTGCGGATATCTACGGGGACCTCCGGGTAGTCAAAATTGTTCTTTTCAAGTCGCACGCAAGGCTGGTGTGACACGGGCTTTGCTCTCACCAAGCCCGCGTAGTTTGGTGTGAGGTAGCTATAGAGGTGTGACACGGCCTTTAGGCTGCCGATCTCATTCGTTGGGGACAAAAACCAACTGCACTTACAATTTGTTTGTGTGATGATTGTGCAGGATGAGAAAATCACCAAAATGTGCCGTCAATGTCCTGCACAGTTTGGTAAATTCACCAAAATGTGCAGTTAGCAAAATGTGCCGTAACATAGTGACAAGATGGTATCAAAATGTGCAATTTACCAAAATGTGCCGTAACACATGCACCAATTCTAGTTTATCATTGACGAATCAGTACATTTCCTTTAATAATGATTATTGTATTCACATTTTTCTTTTGGTAATATCAGTGGTAGACACTGCCCCCACCGTTCAGGGATGGAAAGGAGAAGATATCCGGCTACCATGTCACTTCGAATCGGAGCCTCAGGCTGTGGTCTGGGTCAAGGAGAGTATCTCACGTCAGCAGCCGAGGACGATCAAGGCTGATTTCAGAGATGGAATATTCGACAGTCTGGAGGAACGATTTGACATCGACACCGACTTTAGTCTCGTCATCACCGACCTCAAGGTGGCAGATGAGGGTCTCTACATTTGTCAAGTGGTTCTGAAGAATTTCGACACAGTAGAGAATACCAAAGTGTTCACAGTTAGCTGTAAGTAATACTCTACTTTACCATTAAAAAAAAAAATGTTCTTCCTCCCTTTCACTTATGTTCCCCTTTCCCTTATTCCCTTTCAGTGTTATATACCTTTTTCCTTCTTTCCTTAGATTGATATTCCTCTTTCCTTTCTGTCGTGTCATGACACGACAGGAAAGGGTTGGGATTTCCTCTTAAACAGCATTACCTTTCAAGACGCAAACTGGTAAAGTTATATAGCATACCCATGGCATATTCACGGCGAATTTGAACATGTGTGCTTTTAATGCTTCTATAGGCCTTCAACATATCCGTATTCTTGAAAACAAAATAGTTCTGAGTGGTAAAACGCTTACATTTGTAACAAATACAGACTAGCATTATCATTATTATTATTATTATTATTATTATTATTATTATTATTATTATTATTATTACATCTATTATAATTGCAATGCAACATGTGATTATTACCTGGTCCAGGGTGTGTGCTTTCTTTCTAATGTTTACAATCAAGCTTTGGAGAGTTCATTTCAATTGAGCTATGCATCATTTGAATGCCAAGAGTCTGGTCTTTCATAATCTGCTCTTAACTAAAAAGTTCATGTTTGGATACTTTCTGCTGGTTTTGTGATGCAGGGTCACATATTATAATACACAGGTAACCATTTGTTGTGCAAGAGGATCGACTATGTATATCAATCGTGATAGACAGTATATCCGCATAAAGGGAATGTATCATTTTGCAGAGAGTAATGCATTATTGCGTAGAGATGTTACCCCTCAACATTGGTCGTAGTGTTGGGCATACTATAATAATACAATATCAAGTTCAACAAAAGGGTCGTATACCAACTACTGAGCAACATCGGTGAGGTAGGCCTATACATAAGCGATTGTTACAGTAAAAATCATGATTAAAGCCCGTTGACACAGCTTTGTAGTTAGAGCAGAAAAGCTAGACTTTTAGGGGTAAAGACGACAAAATTGGGGGTTCACACGTACACCAATTAGCGGGATACAAATCTCGAGATTTGCATCGCGATCGGTATCTCGATTTTTTTTTTTTTTTTTTTTTGCACGTGTGGACGGTAAAAAACCGACAATTAGCGTGATAAGCATTGCGATGCTAATCCCAAGAAATCTTGCGCTAATTCATTAATTAGCGGGATAATTGGCCGCGCGCTGGTACGTGTGGACGGTCGGGTTTAGAATCTCGAATTTGTATGTCCCAACAAACAATGCGCGGATCACAATAGCGAGGCCTCTGCGAAGAGGTCCTTAAAGCTGCATAGTATTGGTAGTGTAGAGGGCGCTGTTGATAATACTGCCGATCACCGTTAGCAATGATACGAAGATTACCGAAGTTGAGCTGTCATCAAGAGTAAAGTGCGTAGGTGTTGCTAAATAACGTTGCCTTCGTTGTCTTCTCTGCGCATCGCGCAGTCTGTAGTAATGCCAGGGTGCGTGCATATGTGCTTGTTATTATGTCATCACAAATGAAGTTTGGTAGAGCTGTCATCCCCCTCAGCCGAATCATGAGCCGAACTGTGATCGGACCACTGACTAAAGTGAATCGGACTTCTTCGGATTCGGGGAGGTGGGCCAAAGCGTAAGGGCTAAAGAGGAGTCGATAGCGTAGGTCTCTATATGAAACTTGCGCGTGCGCCCGCGTACGTATTTGACTGAAACACCGGGACCTTGCACCTTTAACTCTTTGTGTGCCACGTTCGCACGTCCGACTCAGTCGACGGCGTGCCAACTTCGCATATTCTGCTCAACAAACAAAGCCGCCGAAACCGATCGATAAATGGCTAATCACTGCTAGTCCCCCGGTACAATGAAAGCGTTTCTCGCGCTTTTGTTCCTCTCACTTACGGAGTGCAGTCTATGTGGTGATTAACTATCAAGCGGTGTTCCTAACTAGATTTGCGTTTACATTCTAAGTTTCTGCCATGGTTTAATGTGCAAAAGTCATGCCTTTACAGTAATGTAGCAACTGGTCATTTAAAAGAAACATTGAAAATAGATTTGTCATACAATGTATGTCGAAGCAAAGTTTGACATTCCTCCATCACTTTGCTCACTATTATGTACAGCTTAACAGAAATTTGAAGAAGTTATACAAATTGGAAACACAGAATTCTTTCTCAAAGCATGACAACCTTCGTGTCTCAGAATAACGTGGCACACAGGGGGTTTCCACCATGGCACATAAAGAGTTAAAGGGGCATAGTCCCGGTAGTGTAGAGGGCGCTGTTGATGATACTGCCGATTAACGTTAGCATTGATACGAAGATTACCAAAGTTGTGCTGTCATCAATAGTAAAGTGCGTAGCTGTTGCTAAGTAACGTTGCCTTCGTTGTCTTCTCTGCGCATCGGGCAGTCTGTAGTGTAATGCCAGGGTGCCTGCATATGTGCTTGTTATTATGACATCACAAAAGAAGTTTGCTAAAGCTGTCATCCCCGAATCATGAGCCGAATCATGAGCCGAACTGTGATCCGACCACTGACTACAGTGAATCGGACTTCTTCGGACTCGGGGAAGTGGGCCAAAGCGTAAGCGCTGAAGAGGAGTCGATAGCGTAGGTCTCTATAGGAAACTTGCGCCGTGCGCCCGCGTACGCATTTGACTAAAACACCGGGAACATGCACCTTTAACCTCTTTGGCGCACCAAAACAACAGCGCGCGAACCACATCACTGACGCGGAATATACAATGGACAAAGGGAAGTACGCGCAGGCAGTGATAGAGGAGGGCGCTGTCTGACCCAGTTTGCAGGTTTGGCTGTTATCTCGATCGGCAATTAGCGGGATAATTCTGTACGTGTGAACGGTTGCAAAAAACTCGAGATTTCGAGCGCGATCGTTATCCCGCTAATTTGGAGAGTGTGAGCGGTTGCAATAAATCTCGAGATATGGAGCGCGATCGTCATCCCGCTATTTTGTACGTGTGAACCCGGCTAATGAGTGCCTGTGCGTGACATACATAAGCGCATTATTATTGTTATAATTGTATTATGATTTCAATATTTATTTGCAGTACTTTTTCATATTCTAAACTTTAACAATAACAATGCCACGAATAAAAAGAAACTGATATTAATTGCAATTCTTTGCGATCATTATCATGAATTTACTTTATGAGATATTCATGAATGGAAAGATACACTTCTCTTCTTTCATCAATGCATAACGTATTTTTTTTTCTCCTGTTAATCTTTCTGTTTTACCTTCCCACTGACTTCAAAATCATGTCAATGGTGATCTTAAATACACACATTCATAAGTTTAAGGTACAAAATCATTATAATAATTAACATTGACGTAACGCCAATTTTACGTAGCCATTGTGGGCTTAAACAGCCTGAGAATTCTCACGAAATTAGTCTCCAATCAATTGTTATTCTAAACGAAGGGCTTTCCGTCCCTATACAGCATTCCATGTAAATGTCCCAACCCTGAGCAGCATTCACTGTAACACTGCCGTTGTTTCGTGTGAATTCAATTGCGCAGCTGATGCCATTGTCTGCATTGGGCAAAGTCTGAAGTGCTGAATATTTGTTTTTTCGACTAATCGTAAAGTCGTTATAAATACAACACATTTTCATGAAACTTTTTTATCGAGCATGCGTTCTTCATAAAATTATTATCTGATGAATAAGGTTTCATATAAGAGAAAAAAATATGGACGTTTAGGTTATGAACCTTGCTTTAAAAAAAAAAAAACCATGAAGGTAAAAGTCTACAAAAAAATACTCAAAGTCACCATTTGGGTGTGTAAGTGAACAATGGTACCACCACTGTTCAGTGTTCTAAGTTAGTCATGCATGAATGATGAACATTGAGTTGCGCATCTAATGAAAAAAGAGACGCGTACCTTTTTTATGTACATTTCATAAAGTAAGGTTTTGATTTTTAAAGTAAAATCTTGCCAGAAAAGTCGGTTTCTAATTTTTTCATCTTTTTTTTTTTTTTTTTGTCTGGGAGGCGTTGTATAGCAAACGAAAGCGCAAATATGTTTTGCACTCTCGTCCTGGAGAAGAGATAGTCCCGAAAAACTAGCAGTATTCTTCGAATATTTGTTTGGTAAGAGATTGTTTGTGTCTCATTCCATGTATAATTTCTTATTGCCGTAGCGATGGCATCAAAACACATCATTGAGGAATGCGTCGATGAGAGCCAGTCCCATCAAAGCCCGTGTGCATACCAACCGCCTTCCGATAGCCCTTCCATTACACTTACGTGTGTAGTGACTGGATTCAAGCCTAACATCTCCATGTTGTGGACCGAAAAGTCTGGAGAGAGATTGAATTCCGTTGTTTCACAACAGAAAATGTTATCTGACGACACATACGAGAGGCTCGAGACGATCAATATTTCAGCCAATCAAGGGACGGAAAAAACGTTCATATGCATGGCTACCGGTGACTCGCTAAATGGGACGTCGACCGCAGAAATCACTCTTCTTTATTTCCCAGGTATTGTGAAACGTTGCCAAAAGTTTTCAAAAGTGGGGAGGGAGGGGAGCACTTTTGGGTTTCATGAACTAACAAGACCCCCCTTCCCCCATCACCCCCCCCCCCCAAAAAAAAAAAAAATAATAATAATAATACCTTCAGCGCAACTTCTTGTGCCACTTCCGGGTTTGTAAAGCTGACAAAAAAAAATAGTAGTAATAATAATAATAATAAAAATAGTCCTCAGCGCAAGTACAAAACCTTCCCACTTTCGCACTTTCGCACTCTCGGAAAAAACGGGTGAGGGGGCAAAGTAGTGACACCATATATATCCCTTTGCGTGGTGCAAAAGAAAAAAGAGTGTCATGTGATGTTTCTGAATGCTGACGTTCATACTTTTAACGATGCTGATGTGTTAAATAAGGGGAACAATAATCAGAGCAATGCATAGTGTATTGTAATGTTTGAAGACTTGGTCATATAAGACTCTGTCAGTTTATCACTGAAATCATCTACGAACAAAAACGGAGTTATCCAATTTTGCTGACTAAATGATAAAGCCCTATGTTTGTATGTACATGAATGTTATGTGCAATGTATATATATATATATATATGTATATATGTATGTATATATATATATATATATATATATGTATACATATATATATATATATATATATATATATATATATATATATAATATGTACATATATCAAGAGTAAAGACAGTCGCATAAACACCGCAGGAACTAAAAAAAAATGGACTGACGTTTCGGTCAAAGACCTTTATCAAAGTAAGTCTGAACATAAACAATTTCATGCAAGAAACTAAAAAGACGCATAAGTTGCCAAGATACAAATAATGATAGCAAAAGGCTGGCTGGACGCATTGTATGAGCGCTATTGAGTGATGCCACAAAAGAATAAAGAAAAGATGCGCAATTTTATAAAACAGTAAAGGGCGAATGTTATCATGACGGAGGAAAACCTATTCGCGTATTAAAGTGACGTAATAAAATAAAGTAAGGAAGATGCCTTAGAACAATAAACAATTAGGCAAAATATAACATGCATGCCGTCACAAAAGAAATTAGAAAAATAAGGTCCAAGATGAGAAGCGTAAGGAAAGCAAAAAGCGCATCTGGAGAATGACGTCATAAAAAAAAAGTGACGCAGTGTGGTAAAGGAAAAAAGGAGCAAGGAAAGAAAAGGAGGAGAAAATAGAGTTCCAGATAAATACAGAGACGTGAGATGCACTGGCGCAAACATACACAAACAATAATAATAAAGGAAAAATATGTATAAATATAAAAAAAAAGAATATATGAATATATAAAAATATGAAAATAGATAAAACAGAAGATGAATGAAATAATAACAATAATAAAAATAATAAACAAAGATGATGATTAAGTCCTGAGCATAGTGTAAAGTTTTCGAAATTAAAGTTTACTGATTAATTCTGAAAGATCGAAATGTAGCGTTGATCCCATGAGGCTGGAAGTTCCGAGGTTGAAGATGATTTTCTCCTCCATATTTTTTTCTATTTTTTCTTTATTATTATTATTGTTTGTGTATGTTTGCGCGAGTGCATCTCACGTCTCTATATTTATCTGGAACTTTACTTTCTCGTCTTTTTCTTTCCTTGCTCCTTTTTTTCCTTTACCACACTTCGTCACTTTCTTTTTATGACGTCTCTCTCTAGATGCGCTTTTTGCTTTCCTTACGCTTCTCATCTTGGACCTTTTTTTTTTCTAATTTCTTTTGTAACGGCATGCATTTTTTTTTCTATTTTGCCTAATTGTTTATTGTTCTAAGGCATCTTCCTTACTTTATTTCATTACGTCACTTTAATACGCGAATTGGTTTTCCTGCGTCATAATAACATTTGCACTTTACTGCTTCATAAAATTGCGCATCTTTTCTTTCTTCCTTTGTGGCGTCAGTCAATAGCGCTCATACAATGCATTCAGTCAGCCTTTTGTTATCATTATTTGTATCTTAGCAACTTATGCGTCTTTTTAGTTTCTTGCATGAAATTGTTTATGTTCAGACTTACTTTGATAAAGGTCTTTGACTGAAACGTCAGTCCAACTTTTTAGCTCCTGCGGTGTTTATATGACTGTTTTTGCTCTTGATATCTATTTACTACACACCGACGCAGAACTTTATATATATATATATATATATATATATATATATATATATATATAACGAAGAATAAACCGGTAATGCAATATTTCGCCAATATAGAGTTTAATTTTCATTCATTCATTTATTTTTCATTTCCAACAGAAACATATAAATATAATACAAAAATTGAATACGGTGCATGCATTTCATCTTACAAAGTAAAGGATAAATTTACAGAAAACTTGTAGGTATAGGAAAATGTTGGAAATGGGGAGGAATGCTAAAAAGCTGAGCTTGTAAGCTGCATTCCCCCCACACGTAATACAAGAAATTATATGATCGATAGACTGATAAGCATTGAAAATGGATGAAACAAAGAAACTAAGACAAAAATACCTATAACCTAACTTATCCGAAACAAAAACCCTGAACAAATCCCTACACTAAGTCGCTGTCATGCCGGAAAAGAGAGGAGAGAAACAAAGTAGTATGTGTGTGTGTGTGTGTGTGTGTGTGTGTGTATATGAGAGAGAGAGGGGGGGGGGGGGGAGAAAGCAGCTTAATGCGTGGAGTGAAGATAAAAGACAAAAAAAAAATAGAGGGACACGAGAGGTAGTGGATGGATGGAGCCGCTTAGCAGTAATTTCAATAGAATATAAGGTTGGATTTTACAAATCTTTGCAACCAATAAAGAATCAACAATTCTTATAACTATTCAAAATATTTTTCTTCAGATTACTCTTAAAAGAACTTAAACTTGGAGATGTCCTCAAACTGTTAGAAAGGTTGTTCCAATATTTAGGTCCAGCAAATGTAAATATAGATTGTGTAAACATTGTTCTAGTTAAAGGCAGATGGAATTCATCTGAGTGACGAGTTGGATATTTATGGAACGAGCGGTTTCTCGCAAACATGCTTGTGAATACAGACGGCAATAAATTATTAGAAAGTTTATACATAAATTGGCCAAGACAATAATAATAGATATCAGTTATCTTAAAAATTTAGTTTTCAGGAAATAAAACATCGGTGTGGGCTCTCCAAGAAACATGACGAATTATTCGAAGAGCTTTTTTCTGGAGACGGAAGAGATAATTATGTTGGATGTGTGTTCCCCCAAGCTATGATGCCATAATTCAAATATGGTAAAATTAAAGCTGAATATAACATTAAAAGGGTGGGAATAGGAACGTAATATTTAACTCTATTAATAACACCAATATTTCGAGATATTGTGTGACAAATACTATCAATATGTGACTTCCATGAAAGTTTATTGTCAATAACCAAACCTAAAAACTTCATTGATGCAACTTCATCTATAGCTATATCATCTATTCTTATATTATTAGAAAGATAATTTACAGTATTACTATTACTATACTTACTATATATATATATATATATATATATATATATATATATATACTTACTATACTTAGCATTAGTTTATTGAGCAACTCAAATTTACGGTGGCTTCCATCCACCTTCTTCAGGAGTCTCGACGAGGAAGAAGGTGGATGGAAGCCACCGAAAATTTTAGTTGCTCAATAAACTCTATATTGGCGAAATATTGCATTACCGGTTTATTCTTCGTTACATTGGAGCCAATACGTGAATTCGCCACATGTTTGGACCTAGACTGTATATGTGACCGTGCACCTCAAAACGAACATAAAGTCGCACACACTGATTTTGCGTGAGGACTGAACATAAGTGAAATGGGTCAACCTAGCCGAACTTGACTTTTTCATATTTTCTGAAAGAGCGGGTCTTCTTTTACATTACGCTAAAATTTGGTGTCATAAAACGGGCAGGAAAATGTGTTTTTTTAGCAGTTTATCTCGAACATTTTTGGTAGAATAGTGTGATTAAGTGTGTCTTTAGAATCCCTTTTTCATTTCTGAGAAACCTTGTCCACACTCTTCACTTTTAACTCTAATAACTTTTGAAAGGATAGTGCTACTGCTTTGAAATTTGGCATTAATTATGGACAGAATGTGTTAATGAGGCATGCTTAATTTCAGTTTAATCTAACGATCTCTTCATTGTTATTACTCTGGTGGTTTACTTCCTGTTTTTTGTCCCATTCATCGCACAGCCAGCACGGTTTGGTAAAATTAAGCGCTTGAATAGACACTGTACTTCAGAGCCTCTATTCTCAGTTCACACTTTTCCTGAGTTTGTGCTTTCTTTCCAATGTTTAGATAGGTTAGGAGAGTCCATTTGATTTGAATTATACATCATTTTAAAGCTTAAAGCCTGCTCTTTCAGAATATGGTCTTAACTAAAAATTCATGTCTGGCGACTTTGTGTTTGTTTTGAGGTGCATGGTCACATATATATATATATATATATACATATATATATATATATATATATATATATATATATGAAACAAAGCTACTACATTAACGACACTAAGAAACAAGTAACATAAAAGGAACATATCAAGCATGTTGTTCTTCTCTCCGTTAGATGTGTATTTGTGACCGTGCATCACAAAACGAACAAATAGTCGCACACACTGATTTTGTGCGAGGACTGAAAATAGGTGAAATGGGTCAACCGAGCCGATCTTGGCTTTTTCTTATTTTCTGAAAGAGCAAGTCTTCTTCTACATTGTGCTTAAATTTGGGATCATAAAACAGGCAGGAAAGTGTGTTTTTTAGCAGTTTATCTCGATTTTTTTTTTTGGCAGAATAGTGTGATTAAGTGTGTCTTTAGAGTCCCCTTTTCATTTCTTAAAAACCTTGTACACACTCTTCACTTTCAACTATAATAACTTTTTGAAAGGATGATGCTCCTGCTTTGAAAGTTGGCATTAATTATGGGCAAAATGTGTTGATAAGACATGCTTAATTTCAGTTTAATCTAATTCAATTCAATTCAATTCAATTCAATTCATTTATTTTCATTCTTCTTCTTTCTTCTTTTTCAACAAAAACATAACACAAGATAAATCAGGTTGTACATCATAAACAAAGAACATTTGTCTTAATTAATAAATGGTATCAATAAACATAGGAGCGCATACTGTCAAAAAAAAATATAATACAAAGTCATGCTTCAGTTGAAAAAAAAAAAGGAAGAAAGAATAGAGAGGTCCACTAAAAAGCAAAGCTTGTAGATTGTGAACCACTCATAAAACCTATAAATTACTTATTTACAAACACTTGTGACGAATATAATATACGACAGGACGGGACAAAACAGAAGAAACGCAACAACATGACACAACTTGCCAGAATAGATGAAAAGTATGGATGGAAAGAAAGAAGAAAAGAGAGAATGAGAGAATACCTACACGCTGAATAAGGGAAATGGAACAGAGGATGGTAGAGAATGTGCTTCATAGAGTTGGTGCTGCATGCAGCTGAACAAGGATTGTAATGGCTACTTCTTTACGTAATAATAAATTCAGTGTTTGAATGATTGGTGGGTGGATGATGAACTCTGAGGTTAACAAAAACCACAGCTGTTAATGGAAAACAAAAAACATGTCAGGGAGGATTTCATAAAAAAAAAGTTTCAACTTGCGCTTAAAAGAATACAAAGATGGGGATTTTTTTATTTCACAGCTCAGTGAGTTCCAAAATCTAGGACCAGTGTATATAAATGTATTCTGAGCCAATAAAGTTCTCAGGAGGGGTAAATGAAACTCATTAGATTGTCTAGTGGGATAATCATGAAAAGACTGGTTCCGTGGGAACATTGAATTAAAAATACTGGGAAGTGCATTTACATTGTAATTAAACATAAACTGACCAAGTTGAAAAAAATACAAATCTTTAATTTTCAAAATCTCATGTTTAATGAATAATGGCTCTGTATGGGAACGTGGCGGGACGCCACAAATAATACGAATAACCTTTTTTTTTTTTTGTAACAAAAGTAATTTATCTAGTAAGTTTTGATGGGCACTACCGCACGCTAGGAGTCCGTAATTAAGATAAGGTAAAATTAGAGAAAAATACAACGTCAACAAAGAGGACAATGGAATATGAAGCTTGAGTCTATTAATAATACCAATATTGCGTGAAATTATTGTAATATGTTAGTAATATGCGGCCTCCACGAAAGTTTATCATCCACTGTGATACCAAGGAATTTTATATGAGGAACTCGTTCTAACAAAGTGTTATCAAGAACAAAACCTGTGTCTAAATCTTCTAAAGAATTACTAAAAAACATATACTTAGTTTTCTGAAGATTAAGAGATAATTTATTAGCTCTTATCCACTGATTTACTTTTTTTCAATTCGGAATTAACTATGCGTACAAGAGTATCTGGATTTTGGTGAGAAAAGAAAATATTTGAATCGTCAGCAAAAAGTATAAATGTGTGACGCTCCAACAAAATGAGTCATAAGTCGCACGGGGAGTTTTCCCGCAATGAGCCGAAAATGAAGGGGAAGCACTGCTCGGGTCGAAAATTTTTTATGACGGATTTTAATTCCTTGATGTTTTATCTATTTGTACAGAAAATTTCAGCGTGTAAAAATGAGTACAAGTGTCCCAAATCACAGTTTTTCTGAGACCATTTTTTTCGGTTACATTTTTTTCGAGCGCTCGCCTTTGCGTTGCGTTTCGCACCTATTGTTCTCGCCCGATCGAGACTCCGCCTCCGTTGCTAGGGCGTATGCTAATGAGGCATTGCTCTTGACCCCATTGAAGACAAAACAAAGCATGGTGCGTGCGGCGGCGGCGGCGAGGGCTTTAGAATTACGCAATAATAGTGAGCTGACCAAGGCTATCAATTGCATGACCAGCGAGTTGCGTTTGATACATGCACCACATTTCATGAAGTGGTGATTGATGTGACGCACAAATGGCGCTGAAAAATTTTATTCCAACGACGATCACGCAAAATTTATGATACTTTATCAATGAGCTAAAATGATCACATATCGAACTTGAAACCTCTCTAGTGATGCGTGTGTGTACTTTTACAACGGTTATTGGCCTCATTAATGGATTCATTCAAATGATTATAACTTCCGTTCCCTGGTATGTGACTTGCTGTTTAAAGTTCATTTTTGGAGATATAGTAGGGCCTAAGTTGTCAATTATTTTCGTTTTTATAAAGTCGACAATTCGTGTGATAATTAGTCAAATGTATGTAATGCGTAATATTATTTCCCTGGTTAATAAAAATTATTGCCCTATTTACTTATGATGGTTTGGGCCGTGACGGCATGGAGAGAAATCGGAAGACAAACATCATTATAATGCCCAAATAGCTTGTGTTCCCTTTGGAGGATATTCTGACTCTTGTCATCTGTGTACTTTTTAGAAGTAAGAACTATTTGAGAAAGTGACAGAAAGCTGTGTCGCTACTCAAAAGTATGCTTCTTCATTTTTTTTTTTTATCAGAATGTTTGTAATGATAGCTGTTTGTCGTGTATTACGCGTAGCTGACATGTGAGAGGTCAAGTCTGCAAAGAATTTGGCTAACAGCTTTGCGAAGTAGCAGCGCTAATTGCCTATTGAATTGTGTATTGTCAGGAATTCGAATAAAAGAACTCGGGCGACACTGTTCACGCCTTTTATGCGAGTAAACCCCGCATCAACGAAGCCTTGAACAATGAAAGGTAAACTTCCTGCTATCAAGGGGTGGATAATCACGCAACCAGTATTCTTTCTTCGCCATTGATAGCAGAATCAGTGACATACTGTAATGGAGCAACAGTGTTGGAGGATCGGCATTATGTCTGCTAATTTGTAAAGGAATTTTTCAGTCCCCTTTTGTGTTCAGAACCACAGTCAGGGACGCTAACTTACTTTATCTCTTACAAGCTATCGTTACTATCTTAAAACGTGAATTTTATGAAAGGTTAAAAGCGATCGCGGAATCAGTTCTTCTGCGTGACACCAGGCTTTTATGAAAGCATACCAAGCTTAAATCGTTTACCTGTATAGAAAGGGCGGGAATACACACTTATCGCAATAATCCGGAATTGAGAGTGATACACTCTACTATTTTTCTTCATCTTTACCCCGACACTGCCCGACAAAGACCATGGTAATTCAAAACAAACAAACGAACAAACAAACAAACAAACAAACAAGCAGTTGCATTATATCAGAACGTACAGAATTTTTGTGTTTAATGTATTTATAGGTCATCTCTTGATGTATAGTAGGCATTTGTTGTCGTTTTTTTATAGCGTTTCCTAATAAATGCCTTTAGCGAAAACCCAACACAACTTTTATCGAGGGAAGGGAACTTTGAATTTGAATATAACATAGTTTACAAAAATCAGACATGTAAATAAGGCAATCATATACATCCGCATGGCCGATTGTAATCTCTTACTTTGACTATTAAACATGATCGCCTGCATTTACATGTTTTTTCGAATTTCTTGAACTTTGCCTCACTTTCTCTTTCTTTCTTTTTTAACAATTGCTCGCAATATTTAAAAATCGTAACACAGTCTGCTATCCCACAATATAATGTTCCATTTGTTTCGGCACTTATTGTTGGTCGGGTGACGCCAAATGTTGGAAACTTGAGCGATGATACATGCCATTTTGTTTGTTGGTTTTCGTCTCATCGCTCAAAAGAATTTTGACTATGATTACAGAGGTATCATCTACAAGACTTAACTGATGGTTTACAGAAGTGATCATTAATTCAGTAAGGATAAGTCAACAAGTCATGAATTCACTTTACCCATCATGTCTAATCGCACTACGACATTGTTAAGGTAACCGCGCCTTTTAATTCTCATAGTTCAAACTAATTCTTGACATAATCAAAACAAATAGTTCTTTATATAATTTCTCAAAATACTCAAAAGATGGCGTAAGTCAAAACTTTCTACAAAGATTGCATACGGCAATCTTTACTGGCCTAAACAAGTTTTCTAGAGCTATCAGTTCCCCCTATGACGATAACTTCGATTGCGTTTTGAACTTGTACCGAACTACTTTCAAAACGGCTATTACCTTTATAGTTCGATTAATGAACCAGTCTTTTGAATTCATAACCAACATTCGTAATCGTAACCATCACAGTAACGTAATCCTGTCAATAACAGTTGGAAATGTAAATGCTATTAGCGCAAAATAATTAAGTAACGATTATCTTCATACATTCTAATTCCTACGTGATGTCGCTACGAAAATGACACATGGTTTGACTTCTGCTTCAAGCAAATAAAAGTAAAAAGGAACGGGATATACTTCTAATGATAATACCACACCGTACAATGCATTCCACTGTATTTGGTAACGTTTGGTTACGTTTCTGTACGCTTTACGTAAGGAAAATAAAAGGGAGATTGATGCTATTAACATGCTAACGCACAACGCATTAAAATACATCGTGTACAATGTAATGTTTTAGTATACGGTTTGAAACTTTGAATTTGCGAGTCCTTTATAAAGTTATAAGGGTTATTACATTATCAAGCAAAAATTAAAGTATTTAAGGTTTCGGATTTGCTCAGAAGACTAACAATGCTATATACATGTATGACGATCGTTCGCAACAGAGACAATCCGCTTCAACAGATATACAATGTAATTCTGTTTTCATACATTGAAAGAGAAACGTAAAGAAGTCTAATTTTTAACTTCATTTAGCTTTCTCACCAATTGAACTTTTTATCTGCCATGCATGATATCGCTGTGTACAGTGTGTTCTATTAATTCTATTGAATTATTTAATTGGCGTGCCTGTTTTTTATGCAGAATATTACAGGTAAGTATAAATTCATAATGTTTGTACATATGACATGTTCGTTGTTTTGTATTTTCATTTTTATAATATATCACGTGTCCATTATCTGATTCTAACCACGAAAATATGGCGACTGTTTAAATGCGGAGTATATGTACTGGAAAACTAATGTCTCCTGCCAGTATAGACAAACTAATTTCTAGTCTATCCCCGCTTAAAATGGAAATAGAAAAAAAAAAACAAACAAACCCGAAGTTCGACTTTCAGCACATTTCAACCGTTTTGTATAGTGCCTGATACATGTAATGGACATAATTCTTTAGCGCATAAGCAATCACACAACTTTCGGGAATAAATGTATGTCTTAATGACTGTATCTCATGGAAGAAAACTCGTCTCCTTGCCTCAATTTTAGCTTCTTCCCTTTTCAAGCTTGCGGGAAAGAAATAGTTGAACATCAATCGCAATCATAAAGAGAGGCACATCCTTAAAAATAAACACAGGAGTACTGAGACACACTACGAAATAAAAACGGGCCTTTTATCACTATTGACAACACATGACATTGAAATTTTTTTTTTTTTTTTGGGGGGGGGGGGGTAATACGATTGTTCTGAAAGTTCGTTAATCACACAATGAAATATGGTTCGCTATTAGCTTAGGTTCGTTAACAAGAAAATCAAATGCGGTTCCTTTTCCGGTGGTTCCTTTACCCGAAAGTAATCAAGCAATCATTTTTATTTTAGTAAGGTTTGTGAATACAAAACGAAATGAGGAAGGCCTAAGTATTAATTCAGAATATTTGTCAGTATAATTATCTATCTCAAATGCAGAAAGATTGTAACTGTAAATGTGATGTAAAAAACATTAAGCTTAAGCCACAAGTTAATGGTTCTTTATATGCTATGGTATTACAAAAGTGACCGAGAATAAGAAATATATTTATGATACAATAATATAAACCCAACGTGAAGCTCTCAGGCCTACATCAACCTTTGCTTCTGATACGTATAGTATGTGCAGCATTGGCAAGTGTGATAAGCGATAATTACTGTGGACGCAACGTCTATAAAGGAATGTGCCTAGTATGGCGGGAATTCAGAATGTTACGACTGTATACACCTGCAGCAGAACAGACGCGAAAGCAGTCTTTGATGCTCTGCAACATTACGACCATGTGCATAATTTGAGGGTTTTTTGGTACATGCAAAGAACACGATCTCAAAAGACGACTATCGTTAATTAACTTCATTGATTTTCTCTACCGATGCTGTCTTTTGAACTCCCGCCTACAATGGGTTCACAGGTTCTATTTAGCTATTGGTACTTGCTAAACGTTTCCATTGACAACAACATGGGAGGAGAATGGAAGCGATCAGTGCCCTCACTAAAAGACACTTCTCGTAATACGCATTGCGTGCCTTTTTTTCTTTCTACTGTTTCCTATTGTTTGTGAGTTCAAAACTTGCGGCAAACTACAACGCAGCCGACACACAACGCGTACCGACTCATTCATGCGGCGGCAGCGGCACGGACACAAACGCACCGAAGTTTACATTCGGGCTGCCGTATTGGTCAGAATCGTTAATGATAGATCTGTCCTGCGATTGGTTAATTATTTTACACACCCAAGCTATCGCCCTATATGGTAGTGCGTGCGATGGAGCGTAAACGCTGTCGCTAAGCAGGACTGTTGTATTGTTTCGTCCCGTGAAAGAAACAGGTCGTGAGCTTGAACATAGCCTGAACTTTCAGAGCGATTTTCTCCGTTATTTAGAAAATGGACTGACATCATAAGCGTAGTTAATATTCGTTTTTATGATCTATAGGGATGTCGAAATGAGTTGTATTATATATCAGTGTAAAGCTTAGAGTCTGTAGAATTCACATATAGGCATAACTACGATTTCATTTTTTGCGACTTTTGACTCATTCCGACGGAGCGCATCACAAATGAGAGTATGTCAGATGATCTACAAAAGTCATTGATATAAATGATAAAAAGTAAAGGTCCTAATAAACTACCCTGTGGGACGCCACATTTAATTAATTCTAAACTCGAGCTGTACTCGTTCAGAGATACATATTGTTTAATCCCTTCGTTGTTGTTACGCCGGTGGTTTCATCCTGATTTTTGCCCCATTCATCGCACAGCCAGCACGGCTTGGTAAAGATTAAGCGCTTGAATAGACACTGTACTTAAGAGCCTCTTTTCTCAGTTCACACTTTTCCTGAGTGTGTGCTTTCTTTCCAATATTTAGATAGGTTAGGAGAGTCCATTTGATTTGAGTTATACATCATTTTAAAGTTTAAAATCTGTTCTCTCAGAATATGCTCTTAACTAAAATTTCAAGTCTGGCGACTTTCTGCTTGTTTTGTGACGCAGGGTCACATTTAGTACCTTTTGGATGGGAACTCGTCACTATGGTTATGCTCGTATTTTTTATTACTTTTTTGATAATAAAATGCAAATGTTGTTATGCTGTAGTACGTCGAATCACGTATCTGCGGGTTAATTGTTTTCTTCTGAAATCTAGTAATTCGTAAATGACGTGTTCTATCTCTGCCTTTATCACATCTCAGGAAATGGTAATAATGTCGGATTGATCTGTGGTCTAGGCTTGGGGGTAACGTTTGTGTTATTGATGGCATTTTTGCTACTTGGAAAGTTTCTGCAGAAGAACTATCCGAACTATTTACCGCGTCAAGGTAAGAATACTGTTGCTTGTTTTTGTTGCCTCTCCATAACTATTCATTTATATTCATATGTTTCTTTGGGGGTTTTTAATAATCTCATAAAATGCAGTGATCAAAGATTCACATTAAAGCAATTGCACGTTTTTTTTTTTTGTTTTTTTTTTGTTGTTGATATTATTATACGACTAAAATCGTGGTAATTACACACGTCCCTCCACCCCCACCCCCTGAAAAAAATAATAACAGTGAGTTTAGGTACAGATATCAACAAGATTTGAATTCAATGTTAGCAGTGTTACTCTTCACACTCACAATACTGAACCAAAAGGGTATTTAGTTACAAGGTCTACTTTAACTTATATTGTCATTATTTTTTTCTGAAAGAACTGATTATTGGCGACTCATTTTTCTTGACATTTTTACCCTTGTAGATGACTCCTACCAGAAATATTTATAGACAAATGTTTACTAAACGTTCTCAGGTATAAAGCAAGGATGAAGGCAGAAAAAAAAAAAATAGGGAAAATATCTCGGTGTTTGTTTTTGTTTTTTGCTTTTTGTCTGTTTGTGTGTGTGTGTGTTTGTTTGTTTGTTGTTTTTTTTTTCGTGTATTTGTGTGTGGGCGTGTTTGTATTGATTATGAATCTATCTCGTTTCCCTTACAAGCTATATACTATACGTGTTTTTAAATATTTTGTGTTTCAAATAATGGCATTTGTCTTCCCTGATATTTCCGTTGTAAATATCACTTTGCACAGGATGTGACTGGAATCCCTACTGGCGGATACCACAGAACCCAAATGAATATGATGAAGAAGAAAGAACAAGGCTGAGTATGAAAGACAATTAATTGACCATAATGCTATCCTTGCAATGTTCGAACGATGAAAGCAGTTATTACGCATTTCGTAATGACCCTTGCCCGAATATACTCGGGACTTGTCTTCAACGGAAAGCATGCGAATCAAATTAAATCTACCATTTTCTTTCCCTCTCTCTCTCTCTCTCTCTATCTATCTTTTCCTCATAAGCGTTATAATGCTAAGTAGAAGCGCTCAGGTTTTGTTTTAATTTTTTTTATTGAAATTGATTAGGTTTATTTCCATCAGAAATATTCAATTTCAATCTCAATTCAAGTTCAGTCCATCTATAATCATTCTTCTTCGTGTCTTTTCCAACAAAACATTACACAAAATTAATCTGCAATTACATCATAAACATAAACATTCGACTTTGCAAAAAATAAAAGATACAGATAAACAAAAGAATGCATACTGACAAAAAGTACACAGTTATGCTTCAGTTAAAAAAAAAACGAACTGAGAGGTTCACTTTAAAGCAACTTATATGTTGCGTACCACTCAAAAAATGAATTGTTTATTTACCAACAATTATCACATATATAATTTACAACACAAAGGAACAAAACAGGAGAAACGCAAAAGCATGACACAACCTGACAGAATAGATGGAAAGAATGGAAGAAGAGAAAGGAAAAAAAAAAAAAGAATGCCTACACGTTGAACAAGGGAAATAGAACAGGAGGTGACTGAGGATGTGCTTCAGAGAGCTGGTACTGCACGCAGCTGTGCAAAGATTGTGATGGCTACTTCATCACGTAATAAACGTTTCAGTGATCGATTGATTGGTGGATGGATGATGAACCCTGAGGTTGATGAGATCTAACTAGTAAAGAAAAAATATCGAAATATAGAATTTAACGGAAGGAATTTCAACTTGCGCTTAAAAGAATGCAAAGATTGGGATTTTTTTATATTATTTTACAGCTTAACTAATTCTAAAATCTAGGACCGGTGTATTTTATTCTGAGATAAAAAAAAAAGAGGGATAAATGAAATTCATTAGATTGCGTAGTGGGATAATTTTGAAAAAAAAAAATGGTTCCGTGGGAATATTGAATCTAAAATACTGAGAAGTGCATTTACATTGTAATTTAGTTTAAACTGACCAAATTTAAAAATGTACAAATCTTTCATTTTCAAAATCTTATATTCAGTAAATAATGGCTCTGAATGGGAACGTGGCGGGACGCTAAAAATAATACGAAGTGCCTCTTTTTGCAGTGACAATAATGTATCTATGTGACAATAATGTATGCAGTGACAATAATGATGGAATCCCATTTTCTTTGCTCACTTTTCCACTAATAATATATCTTGTAAAGTTTAATGGACACTACACTATGCCAGGATTCGGTAATTCAGATAAGGTAAAAAAAAAATACAACGTCAACAAAGAGAACAAAGGAATATGAGACTTGAATCTATCTATGATTCCAATATTACGTGAAATCATTGTACTAATGTTAATAATATGTGACCGTGCACCTCAAAACGAACATAAAGTCGCACACACTGATTTTGCGCGAGGACTGAAAATAAGTGTATGGGTCAACCTAGCCGAACTTGATTTTTTTTTTTCATATTTTCTGAAAGAGCGGGTCTTCCTTTACATTATGCTAAAATTTGGTATCATGAAACGGGCAGGAAAGTGTGTTTTTTTTAGCAGTTTATCTGGAACATTTTTGGTAGAATAGTGTGATTAGGTGTGTCTTTAGAATTCCTTTTTCATTTCTGAATTCTTGACTTCTGAATTTCTGAATTTCTGTGTTAATGAGGCATGCTTAATTTCAGTTTAATCTGATAATCCCTTCATTGTTGTTACTCTGGTGGTTTACTTCCTGTTTTTTGTCCCATTCATCGCACAGCCAGCACGGTTTGGTAAAGATTAAGCGCTTGAATAGACACTGTACTTCAGAGCCTATTTTCTCAGTTCACACTTTTCCTGAGTTTGTGCTTTCTTTCCAACATTTAGATAGGTTAGGAGAGTCCATTTGATTTGAGTTATACATCATCTTAAAGCTTAAAGTCTGTTCTTTCAGAATATGGTCTTAACTATAAATTCATGTCTAGCGACTTTTTGTTTGTTTTGAGGTGCAGGGTCACATATGCGACCTCCACGAAAGTTTATCGTCTACTGTCATACCAAGGAATTTTATATGAGATACACGTTCTATCAGAGTGTCATCAAAAAATGATATTTGTGCGTAAAGCTTCTATGGTATTTCTTAAAGCATATACTTAGTCTTCCGGAGATTAAGTGATAATTAAAATCTCTCATCCACTGAGCTACATTTTTAAATTTGGAATTAACAATGCGTTCGAGAGTATCTCGATTTTGGTGAGAAACGAAAATATTCGAATCATCAGCAAAAAGTATAAATGAGAGAATATCAGATGATCTGCAAAATCCATTAATAAATATGTGACCCGCTCCAACAAAAGGATCCGAAAGTCAGGGGAGGACGATTATTTTCTGAAAATGGCATGACATTATTCTCTTACTCTTCCATTGTAATATATATAATATAATATAACATGACTCATGAAAGTACTTGGTTGCGGAGATATCGATGATTTTATTAGCGCATGTCGAGTGGTTTTAGAAAATCAGCGTTTCGAGAAAACCGCCTTCAAAATTTTCCTTCCTGACGCTATCATGATCAAGGAAAAGGAAGACGGTTTTCACCGTTTGACAATAGAAGGTACGCTCCTAGCAACCTCCGCAATGATCACTCAAGCTTACGCGCCAGCGGTCTACGCACGACCAATCAGTAACAATGATGCCACGCACTGACCAATGAGATCACTCCCTCGTTGCTAGGGGCGGAGTCTAACTGCGGAGTCTAGCTGCGGCGCTAAATCCAAATCTTTGGACACGTTTCTGCTCTGTTGAAAGTTGGAAAATCATGGCCCAGAAAAATGCCATTTTCTTACCTTTCCTTTGGTCATTTAGCTTCGAAATTTTGGTAGATGATAGACGAAACATTAGACTAAAAAAATATGTCAAAAACTGAAATCCGAACGTTTTGACCTATTTTCATGATCTGATTTCAAACTCAATTTTCTCGGCTAACCCGTCAGCGACTATAGGATCCTTTTGTTGTAGAGGGTCACATATATTATGATAAAAACTAAAGGCCCTAATAAGTTACCCTTTGGGACGCCACATTTAATGAATTCTATGTTAGAGTCGTTCTCGTTCAGAGATACTTATTGTTTGCGATTTTGTAGGTAACTCCTGAACTATTCCAAGACCTACCCCCGTATTCCATAGTGAAACAATTTATGAAGTATAATTTCATGATTTCTTGTTTCGAAGGCCATGGAGAAGTCGAGGAAGATATCAATACGATGAGAATGACTATCAATAGTATACGCGGCGTGGTCAATAAACTTCAAAAGGGCATGAATTTTTAAAAACATTATAACAATTAAGAAAATCAAATGATCATGTAAATATCCATTTTTCCCAAACCTGAATTCCAAATAACACAAATTAATCAATTACACATGTTTGTATCCATCAAGGCTGTTTCCCCTGCTTATGCAAGGTTGACATTACCAGGTCCTACTCATCATTATAAACTGTGCATTTCCATGATAAAACGTTAAAACACTGCTGAGCGTTGAGATCACACAGATACACAGACACACATACACACACACACACACACACAAACAAACAAACACACTCTCTCAAAACAGGCACACCTTGAAATTACCAAGACACAAGCATTAAAAAATATCAAAATTGCAAATTGCACATCCTGGGCTATTGGATAATAAAGAACAACAATCATACCCATGAATTCGAAGACAAAAATGCACAAGTCTTAAATCAAACCAGCGATGTATTATCTGTAGTGTGAGTTTAGAGATCATAAATCAACACTGTGGGATATATTAAAAACAAACAAAAATATGGCGGGTATATTAAAAAAAATTATATAGATGAAATAAGCAGATGATTCAATTGAAACACTTTAGACATGATGGTACAACTGAGCAACAGAATGCACGTGAACTTTGGATCTATCGGGAATGACTCACACAAGCAGACCTCTAAAGTACAATGTATGTGGAGTGTCATTGCTCGAAATGTTTTGTGCGTATTGTTTTCTTTTATTATTTAAACGCGTTATATTTCTTTCAAATATCAGTTTAAAAAAGGAAGAATGTTACACGTAGAATTCCATTGTAATATATAAGGTAATGTCAGCAGACATCACAAGCTTAGTTGCTTCCATCAATCTCAATGCAAAATCATTCCTTTACGCTTTGCGGATCCCCCCCCCCCCGAAAAAAAAACAAAAACAAAAACAAAGACAAAAAACATATGTTTCATGTAATAATTGTGATCGGCTACAACAAAAGGATCCTAAAGTCGCTGACGTTGAGTTTGAAGACACATCATCAAAATTGGTCAAAACAATCGGATTTCTGTTTTTGGCATAATTTTGTGCTCGAATGTTTTGTCTAGCGTCTGCCGAAATGTCGAAGCTAAATGATCAAAGGAAAGGCAAGAAACCAGCGGGGTTTTTTCGGTTTTTTCGGGTTTTTTTTTTTCGTTTTTTTTTTTGTTTTGTTTTGTTTTTTTTTTCGGGGGGGGGGGCGGGCATGATTTTCCGACTTTCAATGGAGTTGACAACGGAAACGTGTCCGAAGATTTGGATTTAGCGTTGCAGCTAGACTCCGCCTCTAAGTAACGAGGGAGTTATCTTAGTGGTCAGTGCGTGGCATCCTGATTACTGATTGGTCGTGCGTAGACCGCTGGCGCTAAGCTTGAATGAACATCTAGTGTCAAGCGGTGAAAAACTGTCTCGCCTCCCCTTGACTATGATAACGTCGAAAGGATAACTTGAAGGTATTTTTTTCTCGAAACTCTGATTTCCTCAACCACTTGACATGCGCTTATAAAATCATCGATATCACCGCAACGGAGTTTTTTATGAGTTGTCTTATACATGAAATTAAAGTTGAAGAGAAAAGGAATAATGTCATGCAATTTTTAGAACATTGTCCTCCCCGAATTTTGGATTCTTTTGTTGTAGCGGGTCACAATTTTATTATTTGATTTTTTTTTTCGTTTTTTATGTGTTTTATGATTATAATCAGGACAGTTTGTTTTCTAACCGAATTTTTAGTAAGCCAACCTGCAGGCGTGCGTAAATGATTTTGTAATGTTTTGAATTTTAATATTTATCCTATCATTTTACGTACATGTGATATATTTCGCTTTATATCTCTGTAACTATACATGCAGTGTATATATATATATATATATATATATATATATATAAACCCTTCAAGAAAAGTTTGGAAATCTGAGTTTGATCAGTCGTTACTCATCTTTTCTTAGAAATTATTCATTGTGCTTAGTACCACAGAAAGATTGTTTAATTCTCTTTAAAATGATACCATACTTGTTATGATTATCGTATACATGGAGGCGCAGTGCTTACAAATATGAGGTAAAGTCAGAATTGAAAAGTTGCAAAATGGCCCATTTTTGACGTCCGTATTGCAGTTTCCTCGTAATGAGTGAGTTCCCGATTTTTTTCTTTGGTGTTCATTTACTGTAACATCAGCATTTTTAAGCAGTGAAACATGTATGCGTTCAACCAAACAGATAAACACACACACACACACACACACACACACATGCACAGCATTACATACACATGCACATACACACACACACCTCCCCCCCCCCCCTCTCTCTCTCTCTCTCTCCCTCTCTCTCTCTCTCGGGAAAGTTGCGCACATGTCTCGCTGTATGTGGTTTTGCGTTGTCATTTTTATGAAGCATCTCAGCTTAAATTTGCCCTGTGGCGCGGGGTTTTTGAACATTGCTTACAAGTGGCATGATGTACAACCATAAAACTTGATTAGCTATCAAAATTGCCTGGCATGCCACCACTGGAAACTTGAATGTGAAGTTAAGATGTCTACTGAAATTTGCCTTTATGGCTGACCAGTTGAGAACAAAAGACATAACACACAAAAAAACATGTTCTTTATGTACTCTTCACGACCATTCTCATTCATAAGGACAGTTCTTGTTCGTTTTGCAACTTTTCAATACAGACCTTATCAGACACTTTTGAATACAGTTCTATACTCGATAATATAATCATAATGATTAGGATATCATTTTGAAGGGAATTTAATACTCTTTCCATTGATATCAAGCATGTATTGTATAGTGCTTACAAACTGGAGATATTTACAACTGAAGTCAGATTTCCAAACTTTTTTGAAGGGTTTTATACATACATAGATGCATGTAGGAATCTTTTGTCTTTGATCATTTGCTTCACTTTTATAGAGTCTTTAACAGGCAATTCGCTCACAGATGAACAAATACGGCAATGCAAACATGACTTGAAGGTGTATTACCGAAAGACACGACGAAAGATCACGGTGGATCCACTCAACTTTGTGGAACGTGTTAACTTGGATGAGATTTACACCAATTTGAGTCTAATCGATAAAAGTAGCATGCGTAGAACACCAATAACGTACGAGGATCTTTTGACCAATGATGACATTGGGAATCTTTCAAAGCGCCTTTTGATCCAGGGTGAGGGAGGCGTCGGTAAAACAACACTTTGCGCAAAAATAGCCTGGGACTGGTGCCAGGAAAAGATTCTCCAGGATCTGGACATGGTGATCGTAATTCCTCTTCGAGATGTGACTGTCGAAAAAACTATTGGCGGCATTGTGGAAAGATATCTTTCTGACTCAAATGAAGCAACATCAGCTCAGATAGATGACTACATTTCTACAAATCTAAATAAAGTACTCCTCATATTTGATGGTTTTGACGAGTTCAGCGGGAAAATAAAAGGAAAGAGCAGCAGTGAGGTCATTCGCATTCTAGGATTAGAACAATACGAGTCATGCAAGGTTATTGTGACCTCAAGACCATGGAGAACAGATGAGTTTAGATTGTACAAGAGTCTTGCCATGGCTTACACTTTTATTAGCGTTGAAGGATTTAACAAGGAAAATCTAAGTGAATACATCAGAAAGTACTTTCGAATAAGAGATAGGGATGCTCTTGCAGAAACCTTGCTGAATTTCATGGATGAAAATGATGTCCTCCGAAACAACATGGCTCCGTTCCCCATCTTTTGTGCAATGCTTTGCCTCATGTGGAACGACGTCAGTGAAGAGAGACGAAAGGAACTGCAAAAACTACAAACTTTTTCGGAAATTTTCCGTGAAATGATAACATCGTTGAAAGAACATTACGCGGCAAAATTTTGTGAAAATCTTCAGACTCAAAACAACATCGATGAAGCTTTCCAAGAAGCTAGTAGAGCAATTCAAGACATTAGTGCTACAGCACTGGATGGCATATTAGAAAAAAGGCTTTCGTTTCCTGAAAAACAATTTAGGATGTGTCATGATGCCATGGAAACATGCTGCAAAGTGGGTGTTTTGACAATAGAAAAGGACATCGACCGGAAGAGTCGGCACGATACCAATATTCCATCATCCTTTGTTGTGTCAATAGTTTCGTTTCCCCATAAACTGTTCCAAGAATATATCGCAGGTATACATATTGCCACTTTATTCGAGACAAACCGTCCTACATACATCAAAGTAAAAAAGAAGCTTATCCGTCAATATAAAGAGTTTCGGTACCTTCTCTACTTTGCCTCGGCTGTCAAGAAAGAACTAGGCCTCGATATCATGGATGGCTTGATAAAGAAAGATGACCTGCATTTCTGCCTTGATGTTGCCTTTGAATGTCATACAGAGGAAGCGGCCAGAGCAGTAGGAAAACGATGGGAAGATTTCAAACTATCACCTGATATGTCAGAACATACAAAGGCTGGCGTTGTTTTCATGGGGAATTGTGATCAAGCGGTGAGTGATAAGCCTTTGATATCAATTTCAAAACTATTACGCAGAATGACATTGAAATTCTAGTCCATTGTTTGTGTTATGTATGTGTGTGTGCGCGAGCGCGCGCACTAGTGTGATGTGTGTGTGTGCGTGTGTGTGTGTGTGTGTATGTGTCTGTGTGTGTGAATGATTGGACAATGATATTGCCAACCCCTTTCATTCTCGCATTTGTCCTGTTTGTTTGGAGCGGATAATGGAGTTTTGAACAGTTTTGAAGGAGCTCTATATCGATTGACAGTATACATTCTTTAAAGTGGTTAATACCGATATCATATCACCATGCAGATGTTTACCTATAAGGCAATGTCATTTCTTTTCTTCTTTTTTTTTCGGAAAAGTTCATCCCACTCGTTGTTTTTCTCGATAACGTACAAATTCATTCTAATCTGTAAATGTATTTCAGCTATAGGGCATAAGAAATTTTTCTTTTTGTTGTGTGAAGCAATAACATAACATTGGAAGATAAGTGCAAGTATGATTTCGCACTTGATAAAAAATCAGATCGATCTGACATAAATCCAGTTGCCAAATTGACATCGGTTATATAGTGAACATGTCAGCTTGACCAGGATTGTACTGAAAGCATGGATGCTGTTTTGTAGTCAAGTCCATTGTGACCCTCTTTATGTGTTTGTATGGTCTTTTTTATTCTTCCTAATTGCCCATCCTTAAAATACATTTTTTTTTTTTTTTTGTTCTGGCATCACTCTTCTTATAGATACTAATTGTTACTATAGCTTATTCATCATTCGTCTCTAGGAAACGTTACTTATCAATGATGTAAGTTGCGGAAAAACTGTGTCACGTTATCTGGCGGAAGGTATGTGTTCCAGCTCTGTACTGCGCAAAGTTGCATTGGAAAATACACAATTACACCCAACCTTCTACACGATCATGGGTAAAGAAGCTTCAAACTGCAAGGTAAGGCTTCATGACGCTAGTTTTATAATTGGTTGTTATAGCAATTAGACTTACCATGGATTGTTACTACAGTTTTTTTTTTTATCGCTGTTTAATGATAATAATAATAGTGATATTAATGATAATAATAATGATAATAATAGTAATAATAACAACAATAACAATCATAATGATGATAATCATAATAACTACGATAACAGTAATAATAATCATCATCATTATTGTAATCATAATTATGATAGAAAATACGTTGTAAGACATTCTTTGTGTTAATATTACTTTGGTTGCCTCATAAAATACCGATTAAAGAAAAATGACTAAAAATTGACTCGATGTAAATTTAAAAATCACGGTCAATGGAAGAAAGGAAGCGAAAATAATGACCAAATTATTTGAAAAAAAAGATGATGAGGAATTTATTCTTATGGATCTCTTATAAAAGAACCTACTCGTTTTGGTCTAGTGGTAAGTATACGCCCTTGTCCATATCACTCGCCTCTGTATTTGCGCTCTGGTTGTTCTTTGTCCTCGGGAATGCCTTCGGAGGTTGTACGTCCTGAGGAAGAAGCAAAGCTGTTGTCGGACCAAATAGGCACGAATATTATTTAACATCAAAACCCCATCTGTTCTGCAGCTCTTAACTACGGTTCCACATAACGCCGAAAGCATGAATTAACACTCTCAACTTTCTACAGGCTGAAAGGGTTCCGAACATCATCTCCACACTCCCTATACGTATTCCATTTCATTTATTTCATTAATTTATTTAAGCACGGCAAATCCGAAAACTGTTTTTCCGCAGGTCCGCGAGGATGAAAAAAAAAAAAACAAACAAACAAACACATAAATATACATGTAACAGAAATGAAAGGAAAACCTTTACATAAAAAACAACAAAATGTAGAAAACAGACAAACATGGTGATGAAACTACAGCATAGATTTCGACAAAAACAAACGATCAATCAAAGATAACCATGCACAATGTCTATACAAGTACATCACCGTAATAAAAGATACGAAAACAAAGGAGAGTTCAGGAGAGGGAGAGAGAGAGAGATAGAGAGACAGACAGACAAAAGAGACAGAAGGAAAGAGGCATGGGGATAACGAGAGAAAAAAGCGCATGCAATGGCGAAAAAGTAGCCCTGAGGTTTAGTCGCAAACCTGTGCGAAATACATGTAATTCTACAATACAGTCGCGTAACCATGGTAACGGTAGGCACAACGCCGTGCGATTTGTTGGTTTTGGTCGTGCATCAATAATCGCTCTTAGTTAAAGGGGCGAGGTTTGTAGGGTGACCATGAGTTGAATTTTAGCAACGCTTGCATGATCTTATGTTGAATGCTTACCGTGCGAATCTTGACAAATTGCCAAAAATCGCAGAAACTCAGCGTATAAACGTCCATACACTCGTGTTCAACTTTGGAGGCGGTTATGATTGGGGGATATGTAAGTCACATAAGTCGTCCCATTAAATCTGAAAAAAAAAGTATATTAACGTAATCACATTCGAAGGAAAAGTCACGTGCATGTGTGTGTTTTTTCTTTCTTTCTGTCTTTTAACAGACCACTTTGGTACTTTCTATATTAACAATATTAAACAAAAATTGGATGAAAGTTTTGAGTGTACCCTTGATTTCACCTTCCTAACATTCACCTATTTTACTTTATATACTTATCTGTCCTTCTTGTATCTCCCTCCCTCTACTGAAGAAGTCGCTGTTCTGGAAGACCTAATCATCAAATACCAAAGTCATTGATGACTCTTCGATTGAAACAAAATTCACAGAAAACTAGAGGGGCCGTCAAAGGCGGCAGACCCACGCCTTAGCGGCGGTACAGAGTCTGGGTAAACATACTGTGCATTCGGTCACCTACCAGAATTTGGTCACTTACCCGTAGGCCCTATCACTTATCACGAGCCAGTGAGTTCTACCAAAGATCGTACACTTCAGTGTACGATCTTTGGTTCTAAATAAAGTCACATCATACGCAAATCACATCATTTCACATTCTGGAACACTCATTCACAACAGGAAAGCCCTTAGTCTCTTCTAAAAATCTATTGAAAAAACCCTAATTCTACCCTCAAAAGCGCAGAATCGGAACTTTTCCAAGCGAGCGCGAATTAAATCTTAAAGGGTCTACGGGTCGCCGAAAAAGCGTTAAGAATCGAGAAATACGCCGTTTTCTTATGGGATATTTTGCTTATAGCAAGCCGAGAGTGTGATGGTATCAAAGGTCGTATGAGTGTACGATCTTTGATGGTATCCACAAAAGCGCAAAAGAAAAACAACATTTGGGTACCCCCCGGGCAATTACCCCTACGGCAATTATTCAATGCAAAGGTTGAATGCAAATGGCTACTGCACCAGTATTCGGTCACCAACGAGCGCCGCAGCGTCCCCGATGCAATTTTGCGCCAACAGGGTAGAGCGCGATGAATTTTCAGCGGCCTTGAACACACATTGACATTGAACGCGCATATCGTGCAATTTGACTGGGACCGAGCAAAATTTGTCCGCGATCGAGGAATGCTCCTCCAACGAAAAAAAAAAAGAATCATGTTAATTTGAAAAATCACCAAGTACGGGCCAGTTTGTGACGACGGAGAGCGAACTTTCATAAATCCAGAAGGACATAGTCCCTCAAATAAACGTAAATATCGGAATTCTTACGAACATTTGAGCAGCGAAGTCGGATCGTTTGGGAAAATATTTGGTTTTTCGTATGGTAGCGGAAAATCGCAAAGTAAGAAACGGGAAATGTTCGGTAATCATGTAGAAATGCTCACCATGCACACTTACCATAATGAAAACTTCTTGTAGCTATCAGAAATGTCAAGAGGGACCATATCTGGGGGTTTCATGAAATTTCATAGTCAATTACAGATGAAAAGTAGCTAATTTTGACTCAAAAGTACGCCTATAGACGGCTGTGTCAGCGTAGCATGATGGATGATCGATTATGTGGAAGAGCGATATAACGATGGTAATCGATCGTTGTAGTCTGTGATACAGCCGCTTGTATGGTGTTTAACCACAATAATTACGTCGGCTCGACAGTAAAATGTGGAAGAAAGAAAGTGATCTTGATATGTCTGTTTTTTTTTTGTTTGTTTTTTTTTCGTTTTAGTTAATTTTCTCCTGCGTGTGACTGTATATCTGTCAACATTTTTTGCTGACTAAATGATGGACGGATGATATGTGTAAAAAATACCAATAAAACTAAAAGATATATGAAAAAATGGGAATTATCCATCATGAATATTGCACAATAAAATGGATTTTTACTACAAAACAAAAGCAAATACTGGGGTTGCAGTTTTTGCATATATACAAAACTAAAATGAAATGGAAAAAGTAAATACTATCATAAAGACAATTACTTTCTACTATAAGTTGAACCTATCAATTAAAAACAAATTACTATTTCAATTTCAATATTCTGTTTCTTTTTAGGTAAAATGAGCACTTTATGAGAAGTCTACAACATTGATACATGATTGTATAACATAACATACACTTTTTGTAATACTACTCTCATTGATTTATTAAATTAGGCCTATAAATAATTATGTAGATTACTAGAAACAAATCCTCTTTGAATTCAACTTCCTTCTCATCTTCTTTCTCTCTCTTTCTCTCTCCCTCCTAATACCGTAATAGCCTAACCTTTTTCTTCCACTTTTCCTTCAACCTCATTCTATTCCCTTCAACACTATTCAAATTGAATTATTATTATCAACTTTTGTCATGATAAAATCAATACTTGCCACAATATTTATAAAAACGATCGATGTCTAAATCCTGGTATGAATAATCTGTATCAATAATTTGAATAGTGATAATCATGACAGTGGCAATGAAAACAAAGAACTATCACAATAGCTCACTTGAGCCTTCGACTCAATAAGACAGTAAGAAAAAAAAATACGAAAAAGAAAGTAGGGGCTACACGTATTGCAAGAGTCAAGTTCGATATTGTTAGTAAGCGGCTAATTAGAGACTACCAGAATCGATTATAATAATTGACATCGTTCACTGCGAAATCGGTGCACTACTTACATTGGAGACTATGTTCGCGACCAACGTACTTTTCAACTCCGATTTCTCATTTTTCTTACCTTTTCGGCTTTCTAATTCCATGTAAACTCTCTGATAGAATCTCCAATAGCTGCACAAAATTGTATTGACAAACGGCGAAGCGAACGGTAGGTGTGCATTTCTACATGATTACCAAATGTTCGGAGTGGTCACTTATACCATGGGCTCAAAACTTCAAGGTCACACAGAATTTGCAAGGGTCAACCGATTACCACCAAAATCTAATCGATTCTTTCCTGTCATTATCCAAACATTCCCTGAACATTTCGTGCAAATCCGTTTACCCGTTCTCCTGTTATCTTATACACGAACAAACAAACAAACAAACAAACAAACAAAAAACAAACACACACACAAACAAACAAACAAACTACAAAACCCTTTACATAACCCCCTGCCGATTTTCATCGGCGCGGGTAATTACAACTTTGCAAAATTCTATGATGTGTTTGTGCTATAATCTTGAACATGGCAAATCGTCATACGTCTGTTCATTCACAAATGGGGGATTCAACAACAGCAGAGATGATGAATTCGAACAATTTCGGTGGACGTCCACAGGAAATAAAAGGAATTGTAAATATAAAGAGCAAAACGTTCACTTAAACTAGACCATTAAAGGTTCTCCGACGTACCCGTGATGCATGTAGGCCCTAAACCCTTTCCACACGTACGATTTTGTTTAGTACTTAACCCTTGCATGTAAAGTTCAATCTCTTGTCATGTACCATCGTTTGTTAAGCTATTTTGTCTTCAAATGGTATGAAAAAATGCGCGATGAAAGGTTTGTTTCAAAAGAAATCGTTATTCTTCATGCACCATAAAATGCTGAATATGATCAGTATTAAAAATACAAAGCTTAAATAGAATGATAACGACCGTGTCAATACAACCGTTTCTACCAATATTTTCGATCATCACAGGTTTTATGATCATAAACAGTTGATGCACGGACATAAATTACTTGTAAATCTATCAATAGAGTTAAACCTATCTACAATAGCGTATAATTATCATAGCTGCAACGTTTCTTGCCATCAGCAAGGTCAGCTGTTTTTTTTTTCTTTTTATTGTGCCATATTCCACATTTCAACAAATACATAAAACATAAACATCACAATACAAAAGCCTGGATGAATTGTCAAGTACAGCTTATAAGACAATAAAACATGTGAAATATGAGGAATCTTCATAGAAGCATTGCTTGTAGGGTGTAGATTCCCAGATGCGGATGTGAGATTATTTCTTACTTGGTATATATGTAATTAAATGAATGACAATTTGTGAATTGGAGAAATATAAACGCCGAAAAGTAAAAAAGAAAAAGAAAAAAACAAAGAAAACAATGTCCGCGGCACAAGAATTCTTGAGAGTTGCGTGATCACCCGAGCGAGGTACAAGTCAGATGCAGTGTACAGTAGCAGAGATACCAAATGTGTACAAAGGAAGTTCAGGAGATAATACAGAAATCACGAGCGAGGCACATGTTACATAATTGATAATGTCAGTAATGTGAAGTATGAACAGAGAATGTCGAGTAGGATTGAAGAACAGCTATTGATATAAATTCAGAAAAATTAGTTGTTAAGAGTGTTACAATAATCTGTTAGTTATAATATGTTAATTGAGCCCACCACTTCGCTTTCATGTTTCGATTATTGTCAATACCTTATAATTTGACGTGGCTTCGCCCAGTTGTATCATATCATTTCAGTTGTAGAGTATTGTTGGATGGGTGCTTCCTTCTTTCTAACATGATTTTAGACATGCATCGATATAATGCATAACAAATATAATAATCACTATGTCTTGTTCTTGTCTTGGGATTGATTACAATAACAATGTTCCTAAAAAACAGCACATATCCTGCAGCAAGTCTATAGCAATAGTGACCTCATCAAAATGATGAATTATCATATCTATATTTTCAACAAAAAAGAAAGAAAGGGCTTCACTGAATTTGGGTGGGCTTAAACATAGTTATGTTGAGTTTTTGTTTTGTTTTTTGCTCACAATTTGAAATATTGAAGGAACTATAAACAACATGTCACCTGCTTTCGTAAGTGTGTTCGTTAGTTATGTAAATACCTACATTTATTTTTGTTTTAATCTTACACTTAGCGATATGTCATTACTACCGTTACTGCTGTTAATGGACACCATATTGCTAGCAGAAAAAATGTTGATTTTGTAAGGCCAAGTGCCAAGTCCTCCTTCATTCATGAAATTTTGCGATAGGCCTATTTTGTCTAAACAAAATTATATTTCAAATGTACTGGATTTATGTGGAAAATGTGTGGAAAACGAACAAGAGTAAATTCCAGGTTTGTGTTGTTATTATTTAATCTTTATGTGAGCAGTCTATCTAGTTTATCTTGTAATTATGTATAAGGCGATAAACTTGTTTATGTAACCATCATGAGGCTTTCGTCCAGCTGCTTATGCATACATAATTGTATTGTGTTCTTTTCGTGTTTTGATTGCGTTCAGTCATTCATTCTTTCAGTATTTTATAAACATCTACTTCATGTTATGACTTGTTTGTTTTTGCGTTTTATTCTACAGATTCAAGACCTTGAGTTGCTTTTTCAACGTTTGGATGACGGTTCTCAACATCTATCTTCAATCTGGGAAGACTTGACCAAATGGATATTCACCATGCCAAGACTTTCGAACTTCATTATGACATGTCCTTTCCTGGACGGTATTTTCTTTTCAAAAGCCGCCGCCTCAGCATCAGCTTGTCAGGTAGTGTACCACCTTGGACTGTGTTCGATGTGAATTTGGTCGCTAATGTTCATAATTTTGTCATGATCAGTCGCCATTTCTGGGTTATTTTCTGTATGTCAATTCATGATTCAGATGACATTCTCTGAGTTGGGTGTATTTTTTAAATAAATTTAGTTCAATTCAACTTATTTTCATATTTCTCAATGAAAGAATGCACATCAAATATAATAAAGTGAAGTGAATCATAATGCCCGGCTTGGAGGCACAGGATATTGACATGAACGTATAAAACATAGTGGTCATTCTTCGTAGGTTTGGCTCTATGTATTAGGCTAAAGAAATAATTATGATGGAACCTACTGAAAAGCGACCTTGTTAAGCGTAGGTCCCAAATTCTGAATGAAGTGAAAGGTACAGATTAGGAGCACGGATGCAACATATGAAGAAAACAAAAATGAAAGGCAAAAATATCCGGGGCAATAACACAATCTTCTCAATACAAATAGTAATAAACAGACAACCACATGATGCATACGTAAGAATAGTTGATTTAGCAATGTTGACAATAATGGTGTAATAATACAATTTGAATTCGCTCCCTCCAAGAGGATCTCACTCCGTCTCATAAACGTACCCCCGTATGCTCTAATCATAGTCCTTCCGCACCATTTTTTTCACTATGTTTAATTTCATACAAACTCGCTTTGAAATGCTCTATAAACGCGACTTTGCACTCTATTTTTACAAAAAATCCTTACCGCGGTTTGGGGGTATCCTCTCCCAGCCCCTCCCCCCATCTCGGTCACTTCGCTCCCTCTCCGAGGATCTCACTCTCACTTCACATAGTCACATAAATGTACCCCTGTACGTTATATTCGTAGTCCTTCGCGCTATTTTTTTTCTTCACCATGTTTAATCAATGCCATTTCACGCATTACACGCTCGCAGCACTGAATAATAATAATTTTGATAACATGTTAATATATATGTATATATACATATATATATATATATATATATATATATATATATATATCTTTTAAGTATCACACATCCATAATATTCTGATAGTTGGCGTGCACCATTGCTTAAAAAGATTCTTGACAACATTATCGATTTCTATGAAAGCAACGTCCACAATAATGCAATGCGAAATCCAATGTCACATGTCGCTTCAAGAATATTGCACACGAGGCGTATCTCTGTATTGGGACAGTAGGCCTATGTATTGCGGTTTTATGACATTATTTTGTATCTGATCCTCCACATGTCGTTAGAAAATTATCAGATTCGTGTGCATACAACAATTCCAGGTTTCTGCTTGACTTGTAACGTTGGCTCGATTTCTTTTCTTCAATCAGCTATTGTGTGTTAATGTTTTTTTTTTTCTACAGCTTGACAAGAACGAGTGGATATTCACTATGCCACGTTTTTCGAGGTTCAGTGTGACATGTTCCTCCCTTGACTGTAGCGTTTTCAAACAAGCAGCCGCCTCAGCCTCATCCTGCCAGGTATGTTAACCCGTTCCTTACGGGAACCTGGTTTACCAGGTTCCCAAAATGAAGACAAGGGTGCCTGCTTCAGTGACCTAAATGGACCATAGTTATTACTATGCAGTATTCTCCACATGCCGTGATACAATATATCACGGTTTTGAAGCGATTTTGACATCCAAAGCGGAACAATCATAATATTATTATGATTGTTCCGCTTTGGATGTCAAAATCGCTTCAAAACCAATTTTCATCAAATGATTAACGTCGATTTCGTTCTTGGAATTACGTATTGTTTTTGTTTTTGTTTTTCATATGAAAAAAAAAACCAAAATCTATTCTCATCTTCGTGTATTTATAATAGATACCTGACATCCTGAGGTAAGGTCTCAACCAAAATTTTACAATTCCTTCAAGGTTTGTAAATTTTAAGAGGATAAGGATGAACGATGCAAGATTTGATACTGTAAAAAAGGGCTATAACTGCACTGTCACCAAATGCTAACTGTTATCAAAAATAGAAATAGGACGCTCTTACAGAATGTAATCTTATAACTTTAATACAATCAGGTAAAAGCAATCGTTTTGTCCCAGTTAGTTTAATCATCTTGTAATTAGTTTTAAAAAAATAGCTTTAACGTGGACATTTTCGGTAACCGAAGCTGATTTTTTTTTTTTTTTCAGGAAAGCTCAAATATTATGTATCTGCATGAGCAAAGATATAATGCAGGAACAAATACAATCAATCGTACAATCAATTAATGCTAATCTTTATTCGAATTACACTTTTGATAGAAAACAATCTAGTATTTCATCAACCATAAACCCTTAATATGGAAAAAGAAATATCCATTTTGTGGGATGGTGCATCACCTCACACACCTTCTCCGCATACTTCAATAAATACACATTTTCTTACTTTAATGACAAAGACAAATATCTAATATTCCATCACCTCAGTCAGTGTTTTTTTTTTTATAGAAAACTAATATCAGATATTTCACCTAATGGGCGCAACAAATTTTTCAAATTCAAAGTCTGAAAATACGACATTTCCTCTCGTGTGGGAGCGGGCAACCCCATGACAGCACACTTTCATGACAATATATCTTCCTCATGGGGGGGGGGGGGGGGGGGGGAGTCCCATCATATCTCCCATTGCCCGTTTACCTAAATACTACTTTTTATCTTTCCTAATCCTTCATGGAAGCAATTCAATATCTTTCCAAACTTTTGCACTATGATTTTAACTTTCAGTTAAAAAAGACACCCCTTGTGTGCGTGGGAGGGTAGTATCTCTCCTCTAAATGTTCCAATAATTATGAGTGTCAAATTCTCTGATTTCTATATATTATATGTCACCATGTACCTCAAAACAAACAGCAAGTCGCACCCCTTGATGTTACATGAGGGCTCAAAAAAGTGAACGGGGACAGCCTAGTCAATCTTGAGTTTTTCATATTTTCGGAAAGAACTATCCTTCTTCCATATTATGTTTTAATTATGAATCATGACATGAGAAAGAGTATTTTCTGCAGTTTTCCTACAACCTTTTTTTTGGGGGGGGGGGGAGTAGATTGATCATTAAATAATTTAGGGACCCCTTTTAATTTCTTGAAATCTTCAGCACACTCTTCAATTTCAAGTCTAATAACTTTTGAAAGGATAATGCTGCTGGTTTGAAAGTTGGCATTTGTCATTGACAGAATGTGTCAATAGAGCATGTTCAATGTCAGCTTATTTTGATAATCTCTTCATTATTGTTGATCCAGTGGTTTACATCCTGTGTTTTGTCCTTTTTATTGCACAGCTAGTCCGGTTTGGTATAGATTAAGCGCTTGAATAGACTATGTACTTCAGAGCCTCTTTTCTCGGTTCACATTTTTACAGAGTGTACTTTCTTTCCAGTGTTTAGATAGGTTAGGGGACTCCATCTGAATTGAGTTATACATCATTTTAAAGCTTAGAGTCTGTACTTTCAGGATCTGTCCTTAACTAAAAATCCAAGTTTTTTGTTTTTGTTTTTTTGTGTGTGTGTTTTGTGGTGCAGGGTCACATATGTGTCCCTGCATTACAAAACCAGAAAGTCGCCAGACATGGATTTTTTAATTAAGAATAAGTTCTAAAAGAACATACTTTAAGCTTTAAAATGATGAATAACTCAATTATAAATGGACTCCCTTAAAGGGGATGGCTAGTAACACCAATCCCAAAAGGATCGGAACAGTCATCCCCAGGCATTCCCACTGATTCCCACTGATCAGTTACTAGCCATCCCCTTTAACCTACCTAAATACTGGAACAAGAGCACACACTCTGGAAAGTGTGAACTGAGAAAAGAGGCTCTGAAGTACAGGGTCAATCAAGCGCTTAATTTTTCGCCAAGCCACGCTATTTGTGCGATGGAAGGGACAAAACTCAGGATGCCAACCACCCGAGCAACAATAACGAAGGGATTATCAGATTAAGCTGAAATTTAGCATGTTCTAATATCACATTTTGTCAATGATAATTGGCAACTTTTAAAGCAGGAACATTATCCTTTCAAACGTTATTAAACCTGAAATTGAAGAGTGTAAAAAGAATTTCAAGAAATGAAAAGGGGCCTCTTATGGATACATGATTATTCTACTTTCCCCCCCCCCCCAAAAAAAAGGGATTAATTGTCAAAAGCACACTTTCCCATTCGTGTTATTATCTCAAACTAAAGATAGAAAGGTAAAAGAAAAACGGCTCTTTCAGAAAATATGAAATACTCAAGATTGACTTAGTTGACCCATTTCACCTGTTTTGAGTCCTCACGGAAAATCAAGGGGTGCGACTTGTTTGTTTTGTGATGCACGGTCAGATTTAATTTTACCTTATCTTCATAAAATGAATAAGATATTTTTTTTTAATATAAACTATTGGTATTTTTACGTGGAGCAATATACTGCGCCAAAGAAATTCACTGCCACGTATTAAATTGCACATCTTTTATAGCACATGTAGACACTATTGTGAACATATATGCAGCACAGATACAAAAAAAGAATAGTTTTTACTTCTTCACTGATAACTGGCAGTTCCAAAATGGAGCTCACCAGTGGTGTCCTCGTGGTGGACATCAAATGCGGTGGTCACGGGTATTGATAATAAAAAAAAAAAATAAGCTAGCACTAAATTTTAATCTCATGTGTTTGAGGTGACAAAATTGACCATGTGGTAAAAAGTGCCTTCTAGTAGGCTTTCTGTCTAGCAACAAATGTAATGGGGAAAGTTTCTTTCGTAACAAGGACACAGTCCTTGATTTTAACATCCAAATGTTTTTATTTGTTTACTTTACACGTAAGAACTTTTTTTTCAATTTTTATTTCAATTAATGTACAAAATAGTGAGGGAAAAAAGTGTTACTGCCGCCCATTTTGCTCCCCATTTTGCATCTTAGGAAGAGTTGGTTTGATCGCTACTGGTGTGTCATCATCTCTCAATACGTATTTTATCGAGTTCTTCGTGTTTCGAAACAGGGACACTTAAACTTTGTATCGAAAAGCCTAATTGAAAGGTTATAAAAAACTTTAGGAAATGGCAGCCATTTTGGACGTCGTCTTAGATTACGGTACTTTTGTCCGTCAATGTCTCTTAATAATAATGTATTTTACTGAGTTCTTCATCGTTAAAAACATTTATTTCTAAGGCATTGGATTTGTGTATTTGGGTAGCCTATTTGAAAGGTTATAAAAATATCTGGAAAAGGCAGCCATTTGGACGCCATCTTGAATTACGGAACTTGCGTGCGTCATCATCTCTTAATATGTATTTTATTGAGTTCTTCATCCTTAAAAAAAGAAAAAAAAAATGGTGTTTACTTTTCGTATTTGGGTTACCTGGTTGACAAGTTATAAGAATTTCAGAAATGACGGCCATTTTGAACGCCTCCTTGGATAACGGTACTGGTGTGGGACAAAATATCTTGATATGTATTTTACTGAGTTTTTATGCTTCAAAATTAATATTTAGACATTTAGGTTTTGTATAAGCTTCTCTGGTTGAAAAGTTCAAAGAATTTCAGAAAATGGTGGCCATTTTGGGCGCCACCTTATATTGTCGAAAACGCTCAAGGAGAATTTATGAGGACTTTCAGTATGTTATTTTCCACATATTAGGGGATTTCTGGACCTGTCGAGGAAAAAAAAAATCAGATTGTTCAAAAAAATGTCCAGGTTTAAGCCTATTTTGACGTAATGCTGTTGGACTACATGTACAACTGACAGTATGCTTGCCTCTTGTTTAAAAACAAGAAATCTATGGTTATGACTTTCACAACTTGCTATTTGCTCCAAAACAATTCGTTGTCATGTTTTGACTTCTGTCACTACTATACTATCTGACGCAGGACATTGATTGTGTCACGTCTTTGTAACAATGTTTAATTAATTTAACCTTGCGATACTAATAAATGTATATGCGTTCTTCTTACCCATGCACAATGTTTGGCATGTACTGGAATAAAATTATTCAGAAGATTGATTGATCAGTGTGGCTTACTCGTGGACAGAGAGTGAATACATTAATACATTTCCAAAAAAGTCATGTTTCCTTTTGGGGATTTGTGATGCAGGGTCACATATATTTTTGGCGATAATACTTACCAACTTTCCTGTGAGTTTTGTTTAGTATAGATCTGCCTTTAAATGTGCCGATCAATATTGAGCTGTTGCCATATACTATTATTCGTTCAAATATTTTACAAAACGTCATGTCCTGCGATAATCATTTTGCCAGAGCAAAAATTACACAAACGATGACAGTGCTGCTGTTGTTTCTGTTATTTGTGTTTGTTTTTCATGCAAGAGGCATTATGGCACAGCGAATAAAGTTTTATGAAAGGTACATTTCACAATATGAGAAAATGATATTGTCGATGCAATCAAATTTGCACGTTTTATTACGAATATTTGTAATACTTAGTACGAGGTGGAAGATCAATTTGTACATCTGTGTACTAGAATGTACATGGAGAGGATCTTTGACACCGAATTGTCAGTTTTTAACTTGTTATTAGTGGAAAAATGAGCAAAAAAAATGGGATTCCATCCGGGATTCGAACCCGAGACCTCCGGATTGCTAGACCGATGCTCTACCGACTGAGCTATAAAAAGCCATAGTTCAGTGTTCGTCTCAGAAACCCTAAATTCTCAATGCTCGGGTGATCAAAAGCTACAGCAGTGTGTTTGTGAGTGACACACACGCACACACTTAAACCTGGCATAAACTTCGAAGGATAATTCAATTTGGGGATAAATGCGAGGGATCACCGAAATGATGCAGCTTTTAGAGTTTGTAACAAATAAAGAAAGAATAAACTGACCAGAAAGAATATAAATCATTACTGGAAAAATGAGCAAAGAAAATGGGATTCCATTTTTATTTTTTATTAATTTGTTATGAAGTTAACAATTCGTTGGTTGCGTCAACACAGTACGTATTTGTCAGGTATACATTATCATTTGACATTGCATGGGCGTTGATTGTTTTATCTTCGATTTGTGTTAGAGTGCGATTACAAGTCTTTATAAACAATGTGAGCAAGAAGTAATGGATGTACGATTTCCTCTTCTTAATGCTTATTGTTGATGGGTATAGGTGAGGCATGGGAAAGGACTGATGATCTGTGTTGCTTGCTCTAGACTTGTTTTTTTTTTTTTTTTTTGATTGGTTTCAATATTCCCTTCAGTAACTTTTCTTCATTAACGGGTCCATTGACCTTTACATCAGAAATCCTCTAGTCACTGAGAATGTTTGTCATTGACCGAAACTGACCGGATGGCACTCTCCTAAAAGTATGAAACATTATACAAGCGAGAAATCACAAGTTACCCCTCACATTACTTTCAAATGTCTGTTTGGATACGTATATCCATTCTTGTAAATGACACGTTATTTACTGATATGGTATTACTGAAGTGATTATACCTGTTCACCATTGATCACTGGTGGAAGGAACAATGAAAAATCTTCCTTGAATTCTTGAAACGGCAAAGTTGACGATATCCGATCCGCCTCATTACAAACCTAATTTTTATACTCAACGGACATTTCTCTCGTAGTGGAATAAATAATATGTGGGAATATGACAGAGAATTTCTGCTTGCCCAATCATTGTGAAAAGTGGGGTAATATAATACCGCAGGCAATGAAGGCGTTGACATGAGTATTACGAGGCTGTATTCCAGGTTTTGCATGTTATTGCATGTTATGAATCATTATTGAGGTGACATTCACTTGGTTATGCGTTCTAAATGATGTTGATATATGTGACCGTGCACCTCAAAACGAACATAAAGTCGCACACACTGATTTTGCGTGAGGACTGAAAATAAGTGAAGTGGGTCAACCTAGCCGAACTAGACTTTTTCATATTTTCTGAAAGAGAGGGTCTTCTTTTACATTATGCTAAAATTTTGTATCATAAAACGGACAGGAAAGTGTGTTTTTTTTTAGCAATTTACCACGTGTGATTAGGTGTGTCTTTAGAATCCCTTTTTCATTTCTGAAAAACCTTGTCTACACTCTTCACTTTTAACTCTAATAACTTTTGAAATGATAGTGCTACGGCCTTGAAAGTTGGCATTAATTATGGACAGAATGTGTTAATGAGGCACGCTTAATTTCAGTTTAATTTGATAATCCCTTCATTGTTGATACTCTGGTGGTTTACTTCCTGTTTTTTTTTTTCCATTCATCGCACAAACAGCACGGTTTGGTAAAGATTAAGCGCTAAAATAGACACTGTACTTCAGAGCTTCTTTTCTCAGTTCACACTTTTCCTGAGTTTGTGCTTTCTTTCCAATATTTAGATAGGTTAGGAGAGTCCATTTGATTTGAGTTATGCATCATTTTAAAGCTTAAAGTCTGCTCTTTTAGAACGTGGTCTTAACTAAAATTTCACGTCTGGCGACTTTTTTTTTTTTTTTGAGGTGCAGGGTCACATATGTTATTGGCTTTTACTTAATATTCCCTAATTGATTTTTTTTTTCACTTGTTTGATATTCTCTATTTTTTTTCTTTCACAGATACAGGATCTGACGTTGAATTTTGAAAGCTGGCACGACGGTTCTCAACAACAGTCTTCGATGGGGGATGACTTGGCCCAATTGGTTTGCATTATGCCAAGTCTTTCAAGCTTCAGTCTTAACTGTCCCTACCTGAACTGCCAGTTTCTCTCCAAAGCATCCGCCTCGGCATCATCCTGTCAGGTATGCTAGTTAAATTTAGACTGTATGTGATTTTCCATTTTGTCCTCTTATGTCACTTAGCTCTTTGTATAGCTTTTTGCTTAAACTGAAGACCGCTTCTGAGTATATGTGACCCGCTGCAACAAAAGGATCCTAAAGTCGTTGACCGGCGAGCCGAGAAAATCGATTTTGAAGTCAGATCATCAAAATCCGTCAAAACATGCGGATATCTGTTTTTGACGTAATTTTGCAGTCAAATGTATCTTCTATCATTTGCCAAAATTTCGAAGGAAAGGCACGAAAATAGCATTTTTCTGGGCCATGATTTCCCGACTTTCAACGGAACGGAAAAGTGTCCGAAGATTTGGATTTAGCGCCTCAGCTAGACTCCGCCCCTAGCAACAAGGGCGTGATCTCATTGGTCAGTGCGTGACATCCTGGTTACCGTTTGGTCATGCGTAGACCGCTGGCGCTAAGCTTGAATGAACATCGCAGAGGTTGCTAGGAGCATACCTTCTATTGTCAAACGGTTTTCTCGAAACGCTGATTTCTGAAACCACTCGACATGCGCTAATACAATCATCGATATCTCTGCATCCGAGTACTTTTAGGAGCCATGTCATATATGACATTAAAGTGTAAGAGTAGGGGAATAATGTCATGTCATTTTCAGAAAATTGTCCTCCCCCGACTTTGGGATCCTTTTGTTGCAGAGGGTCACATATACGTCTTTCTTTTACAAAATAATGTGCAACATTTCATTTTTTTTTTCAAATATACTTCTCCCTTGGGACATCAATATCAGTCTCTGTTTTGTCTGTTGAGCTGCTTTTGCCAACATACAGGGGATGGAGTAGTACTGGTGGAGAGAAAAATCGGTTTTTAACTTTTTGCGAGAAACCAATATACCACATAATGACATAACACAAAACATACCATCCTCAGAGGAAATCCAAATTTATTACATCAAAATTACTTTTAGACTGGCGCAGATATAAAAAAAAAAAAAAAAAAACATTGTAAAACATGGTGGTCCTATGATAAAAGCTTGGTTTTAATGTTATTAGGATTGCTCTATTGGATATCCAATCCATGTCAAAACATTTTTTTTTTCTTCAAATGAACGTGGGATCCCTCTTGAAATTTCATGAGGTGTCTTTCCTTGTCTATCTTGAAAAATGAAAATAAATAAATATATGTGAGAAACCTGAGGTTAGGTCTCAATCAAACGTATTCGATCCGTTTATGCTTGTAAATTGGACGAGGAAAGGATAAATGATGAAAAGTGTTCTAGAATGGGGAGGACTGTACATCAATTCATTTGCATGAATCATAAACAAACGTTTTGGTTCGGTTTCCTTATCTCTCTTTCAGACAAACTGGAAGTATGCATCACAACTAAATTTGACACTCTGAGAAGAGTCGTTACCAGTACATCATTCTACACTAATATGAAAGTACAGATTGGCTGTGCTCTAATAAGAATAAACCACTTCAGTGGAAGTCATCTCAAAACTGATATTTTTTTCATGTAATAAGTAATGCAAGTATCGATGACGTAGTAAAACGGTCAAAATAAAGATAAAGAGATCATACACACCTGGCCGTGTGTTTCGTGTATTGCCATAAATCACTGTGAGGCACGGTTGTTTGGTTTTGTTTCTGTTATTGTTATCTTACTCTTCGGAACAACTCATCTTCCTTTCGGCCTTTGCTGAAATAGTGGCGTACCGTGGGTCAAGACATTGGAGGGGGTAGGGTGGGCACCTCGTGAAAAAGTAATTTTGAGGGTGTGTATGCTTGTGCATGCGTGCGTGTCTATGTGTGTGTGCGCGCGCTGTCAGTCTGCAGTACATAATGGAATGTGATAAATTCCACAGTGTAGTCATTGAGCAACATTTTAAGTTTTCCTTACATGGATTATGGAATGACGGTGTGAAACGACAAATTACTGGTAGCAACATCAGAAGAATTTCATAACAATTAAATTGAATTTTGACATGTTACAGTCCCCAAACTGCCATTTGTAGCTTTTTTTTTTTTCGATTTGGAAATTAAGAGGGGCGCACCGGGCGCAACTGCTGGCAATTACTGGCAGCAACATCAAGAGAATGGCATAACGATAAAGTGCGAGCGATCTTGAAACTTTTGACACTTTACAGTCCCAAAACTGCCGTTTGTAGCTATATATTTTTTTCGCTTTGGAAAATAAGGGGGGCGCACCGGGCGCAACTGCTGGCAATTACTGGCAGCAACATCAGGAGAATGGCAAAGCTATAAAATGCAAGCGAGCGGAGTGAGCTAGCGTGAAAATTTTGACATTTATAGTCCAAAAACTGCCGTTTGTAGCTATACTTTTACGCTTTGGAAATTAAGCCCCCCCCCCCCCCCGACCGGATTCTCCACTGGTAGTCAAGGGTGTCGGTTTATTTTCTGCACTTTAGAGCATCCCCTAATTGTTTCTTTTTGTGTGTGAGTGTGTTTTATGTACATGGAAAAGTTGGGAAATAGCCCAGATCAAGCCTTATTATTACCATGCAAGACATTTTAATATAGACTAGTTAGTAAAGCAACACTGCAAAATCAATGATCTAGCTTTGATATAACGAAGCGTAAGGTACAAACTAGGTGGACATTCTATATCACATTGCAAACAGTGCAGCGACTCTTTTTGCCGTTCGGATGTTCTGAGTACACTGCGCACATCCTGCTTATATATTCAGAATGGGCTTTTTGAACATTGTTTCACAAAACATAAGTCTTTAATTATGGCTAGAAGAAATCTCAGAAAAAAATATATCGTATTTCCTGATCACCCGTTCATGTCGATTTCAAAAGCAGTTTACTAACCCTTGAATTAACATTTTGGATTTTTTTTTTCCAGCGGGTGGGGGGGGGGGGGGGAGGGGGGAGGGGGTGCACGTGCTCCCCCCCCCACCCCCCCCCCCCGTAGTTACGCCACTGTGTCAGCTGAAAGGTACATTTATCAACTGGTCGCATATCGATAGTAGCATTTAGACAGTTTAATCATATTTGATAATATCAATGCGAAAATATGATTGTAATTTTATTGGGACATACAGTAGTGTACGGGAGTGCTAAAAAGAAACCACTGAAATATAGATTGACAGGGAAATACACTTACATAGACGAGAGGAAACATGAAACGAGACTAGATAACAATGCCACTACTGAAGGAATGTATATATAATACAAAACAGAATGGACAAGACTAACAGACAGAAGATGGAGACAGCGATCTTCGGCGAAAGCATGTTAAGAGAAATAAACAATAGTTGTGGAGATAAAAATGATATTGTGACGCCTGAAAAAAGGGACAAATAAAGGGACATAATAATGTACGGGAATAATATCAAAAAATTCATCTCCTTTGTCATGTTAATTTGCTAAGACGCTTTCGGCAATAGCATAGATGACAAAAAATATACAATTAATTCTTCGAAGGGGAGACAAAGCGAGTAAGTATGTAAGTACGAATGCCAAATTACTAGTTCAGTACGGTAGAATCATACGATAAAGAGTACTTCAGTCACGCAATAAAAAGGGCGTCAGTCTCCTCTCAAAAGAATATATGGATGTGGCATTTTTTTTTTACATCTTTATTCAAAGATTTCCAATAACTTGGGCCTACATGATTTAGTGTGTTTGTATCAATGACCATTCGTAAAAGAGGCGTATGAAATTCATAGGAACTCCTGGGATATATTCATGGAATGATTGATTTTTTAAGGAACAAAGTATTAAAAAAAAGACGGAAGCAAATTATTGCTATACATGTACACGAGTTGCTTTAAATGAAATGATAGAGTGTCAACTGTCTTGCACTTCGCGAAACCGAAGAAAGATGCTTCCGATAAAGAATTATTAATGACATAACCTTTCTCAAGCCGGTCGCATACAATGTGCTTAATACGAAGAAATGTGATGATGTGATCATATTTTCCGTCAGGCATGGCGATATTTACAATCGTGCTCATATTCTTTGAAAACAGATAATGAGGATGGTTGGACGTTGTTAAACTGAAACATATTATACAATCGGGAAAAGGGTACATAATCGGGAAAAGGTAAATAATACTGTAAACCCCTTTTTTTAAACAGCAGGAGAACAAATCCTGATAGAATAAACTCTGATCTTTTTATCAAACTCACTGTTCTGAGCATTCTCACACAAAGAAACATGAATTTAGGCCACTGAAGCAGGCATCTTTGTCTTCATTTTGGGAACCTGGTAAACCAGGTTCCCGTATATCAGTTGCTCCCACGGGAACCTGGTAAACCAGGTTCCCTTAAGGAACGGGTTAAGTGCTTGAATAGACCCTGCACTTCAGAGCCTATTTTTTCAGTTCACACTCTTCCAGGGTAGGTGCTTTCTCTTTAATATTCAGGTACCTTAGGAGAGTACATTTGAATTGAGTTATACATCATTTAAAGGCCAAGAGTACACCTGTATGCTCTTTCAGGTTCCATGTCTGGTGATTTTTGTTGGTTTTGTGATGCAGGAATATGATTGACCATGCAACACAAACTCAAAAAAAAAAAAAAAAAAAAAAAAGGTTGGCAGACATGGCTTTGTAGTTAAAACAGATTCTGAAAGAGCAGATTTTAAGCTTTAAAATGATGTATATCTCAATGCAATTGGACTCTCCTAACTTATCTGAATATGAGAAAGAAAGAACACACTCTGAAAAATTGTGAACGGAGAAAAGAGGCTCTGAAGTACAGTACATGGATTTGTAGTTCAGACATATTGTGAAAGAACAGATTTTAAGCTTTAAAATGATATATACCTCAATACAACATTGGACTCTCCTAACTTATCTAAATATGAGAAAGAAAGCACACACCCTGAAAAATTGTGAACTGAGAAAAGAGTACATCGTCTATTCAAGCGCCTAATCTTTACCAAACCACACTATGTGATGAATGGAAAACAAACAAACAAACAAACAAACAAAGATAAAATGGGGCATGCAGACCACTGGAACAACAGCAAAGAATGGATCATCATGTGAAGCTGATATTGGGTGTGCTCTATTCACACATTCTGTCCATAATCCCAACTTTCAAAGCAATAGTTTTATTTTTTCAAAAGTTGTCTAAAAGTGAAGAATGTGCAAAAATATTTTCAAGAGATAAAAGGGTTCTCAATAACATACCTGACTTCACTATGCTACCAAAAAAAAAAAAAAAAAAAGTGGTAGAAAACCTGCTGAATACACAATTTTGTATTCATTTTATAATGCAAGGTTGAGAACATGACGAAAAAAAAAAAAAAAAAAAAAAAAAAAACTCTTTCAGAAAACATGAAAAACTCTAAATTGACTCGGTTGACCCATATCACCATTTTTTAGTCCTCACATAAAATCAAGAGGTGCGACTTTTTGTTTGGTTTGTGATGCAATATGGTCACATGAAATTATTAATATTCTAAACTCTCTTCTCATATATACAACAACAAAAGGTGAATAAGCACAGAAAACCACAAACCACAAGCCATACTATCTCAAAAAGGTCCATGTATCAACCTTTTAAGATATAACAGGTCAACGAAAGCAGAAAGCATGGGAGTATCATCTGGTAAAGATACTGTATAACCGGTCCCGATAGTAGAAACCACGGGAGTTTGGGCCTACTCATCTAAGGTCTCATGTCAGCGGCTCTTTGAATCACCAAATTATAGTATCTGACGATACCGTCTCATTCATGATTCTCTGTCCTGTTGCAATTATTTTGCCATTGTGTAAATTAGGACGGGAAAAGTGAAAAGGTAAAGAGAAACGTTATTAAAAGAATACAATAAATGTGTCTATCTGTTACGATGTTTCCAGTTAGTGCTTCAAACTTCTCTTTGTGCTTTTTTTCGTGTGTGTGTGGAGCCGTTCTATCAGTCATTGTTTCTGTTTATATTTCTGTTTCTATTTTTTTGTCTGCATGTGAAAAATTAGATTTATGTTTATTCATAAAAAAAAAAAATGTTCTGTTTTTTTCTTTCCCCCAGATTCAAGATCTGAAACTAGTTTTCGACAGTTGGGATGACGGTTCTAAACATCAATCCTCAATGGCGGACGACTTGGCAAAATGGGTATTCGCTATGCAAAGTCTGTCAAGCTTCAATCTTCATTGTTACTACTTGGACGGTGATTTCCTCGCAAAAGCCACTGCCGCAGCATCATCATCTCAGGTATGTCACTAACACGGTTAAACTCTGTACGACCTGACATTAATTTTCGTGGCTAATGTGCAAATTATATGTTTCTCAATGATGTTTTTAGATATCTGTTTTTATCTTTTGCAAAATTCGTCGAGAAGGCTTTAGTCTGTTGCGAAATAAGTGCTTATTCACCTTTTGGGTTGTTTTTTTTTTTTTTTTCATTATTAAAATAAATCTTCCGAATATTCATATTGCATTTGGTCATCTATAAATCTGATATACTGGTTAGGTTTCAGAGTTTATAATGGTGGTATACGAAATAAGAAAGTTTTCAAAATTCTTAACAAATTAGAGTGACAAAGAATGAAGACATAGCATTTGCAAATAAGAATGTAGTACCAAAGAAGAAAGTATGTATTAAATTATGCAGAGGTGGACATGTTAAGCAAATGAGTATATGAATATAAGAACGACCCAAGTCCATGGAAGACCATTTCGAGTAACTAAAAAAAAAAAAACCTTCATATTTTTGTTTGTTTGTCCAATACTATTCTATTTAACTGTGATGGGAAGGCAACATTGTATAAACAAATTATAACATACATTATTATGACAATTAACATTAACATTAATTGTGGAGAAGCCATTTTGTGTGATGGACTTGGGTCGTTCTTTGATTCATATGGACTTGGGTCGTTCTTTGATTCATATACATGATATTCTGCTATAGAGATGAGAGAAGGACGAGAGAGGGCGCTATAATATGAATGTAAGAATGACCCAAGTCCTGCATTCTTACATTCATATAAGATTTAACTCATTTATTTCAGGCACTTCCGGGGGTAATTAGGATTTATCATTTATACACAAGATGAGTCCATGCATAAGCTACAATTTCCCATGTCAAACTGAATTTGGCCAAAAATTGGGCTTGGGTCGTTCTTATATTCATATACTCAAATGGTAAACTGCTAATTCTGTCATGGAATTACAAAGTGGATTTACTGGAAGTCCTGAGCCTCTACATCAGCATCCTTGTTCAGTTTAGTGCAGTATATTTTCTTTTCATCTTCTAGATTATTAGTCTGTTTAATCAAATACCACAACAAATTCAACAAAAAACAGGGTGTATATTCTGGTACAGTAGTCACATCACTTCGCCTCCAAATTTCTAGCATTTTCTTCTGCCATAGATAACCACAAGACAGTGGCATCACGAGGCATGTTGTAGGTTACGAGGCACTAAAAGCACATGGCCGGAGGATTGGGGGGGGGGGGACACCCCCACTTTTGTTTCGCACGAAACAAAGGTATACGTAAGGGTTCACCGCCTTGTTCTCCCCCCACCCACCCCCCACCCACCCACAAAAACACACACTTAGAGATAGAAAGGAAATAGAAACCGTGTGAGCACGGTAATGTATGTTTTTGCGCTGAAGACCTTTTTTTTTTTGCTTTTTTTTTTTTTGCTTTTTTTTTTGCTTTTTTTGCTTGTCAGCTTAAGCAACCCGAAAGTGGATTCAGAAAGATGAGCTAAGGGCAATCCTTTGAAAACGTTACGCATTAACGAATTATTTTTTGTGATAAGGAACCTTAAACATAACAAGATATTGACTGATACTAATCTGGAATATTCTGCTATTCATAGCGATATTGATGCTCCAAGCCATTTTCTATGTTACCAAAGACAGGGAAAGGTAATGTGGTGGAGAGACAAACTGGGTTGGTAGTCACTTTATGGTAAAATAAAGCATTAAATATAATTTAAATTGTTTATAACGAAACCTGGTGGTTGTGTTATATGTCGGAGGGATTCCAAAATTAAGTATGGAGTTCGTAAGACTATGATTCAATTGTGTTGCCGGTATTTCAAAAGTACATTTTCCTATCTCTCTTTGGATTTAGTACAAAACTGCTAATTCTTACTTTCAGAAACTAAAGATTCCTATATCGATCAAACCACTACAATTGTACTTGATTATTGTCAGAGATACACAAGTTACACGAAGGCCACTCCGAAGACAATAATGCCACATACATACTGACAATCAAAGATGTAACACGTTTTACGCAAAGGAAGAATTGAAAATTGAGTTCTCAACCCAAGAGAATCAAGGATTTCTCAGTTACTCTTTCATCCAAGAGCTTAAATTCGATAGGAACCGGTCAATTTTATGGAACATTACCCCTCCCCAAGCAAAAGCTCATGGGGGGGGGGGGGGGGAGGGAGGGCCTCCCCCCGCCCCCTTATGAGCTTTGCTTGCTGCAGGCTTCTCCCGACTGGCGTTAGCTCACCGTATACGGGGTTTGGGCAGTATTGAAATTCGAATGGATTGGTGCAAGTTCCGATTCATCCAGGTAACGTTCAACTAAGGTACATAATTACATCGATTCATCGGGAGTTACTGTGTTGGATTCTGAGAACGGTTCATCAGCTCGTATGATTTGATGGTAGGAAGGTATCGTTGCCCTTTGGCGCAAACGGACTAATAACGTGTTTTTTTCGGAGTCAGTCGTCGAGGAATTTTCCGGATGACAAAACTGTACCTTGGATTTGAGTTTGAGATTGCTGCACCTACTATTGTCCTGCGTACCCCCCCCCCCCCCCCCCCCACACACACACCACCACCACCACCTTTTCTTTTTGTTCTCAATTAAGAAGTGAACTTATGGTCAACATTCCCAAACAACGCGTCTCATTTCCTTAAAGCACCATGAACTGTTTAAAGCTCGACAGTTATAAAGTCGGGTTTTGCTTGTTTTGAAATGGATTATTTTGAATCAAGAGAGATTTTAGAGCGGTGACAGATGAGAGAAAAAAAGAGAGAAAGATGACATATTTTATTAAAATTATTAGTTTCATGACAGATCAGTTTTACGATAGGTTTTACTGTCTTCCTCCGATAATTGATAGCTGTTAATTTTTCATCGCATCTTTCCGTCTTTTATGATAATCTTTATATAAATTGATATTCTCACTGCTCTGATAAATAAATATTAGTTCATACTGTACACACCTTGCTTTTTCTTGTAGTTTGACTGATTATTTTGGTTAATGTGTGTGTGTGGTTTTTCTTCTTTTTTTTTTTCTACAGATACGAAATTTGACGTTGACCATCGATGACTTCAAATTTTATAGTAAAAGTGCGCCCTCTGCGTCCAAAGATATGGCCCAATGGGTGTGCACTATGCCACGTCTTTCGAGCTTCAGTGTAAAATGCTGCTACCTGCTGAGCGATGATTTCTTCTCAACAGCCGCCAAACTGGCGCAATCCTCTCAGGTATATTATTTTAAATTTCACACTATGAAAACGCTGCACATACTTTAAATATGATTTACTTTGAAAATAAAGCGCATTTTCCTTAATTTCATCTTTTTTTGGGGGGGGGGGGGGGGGCGGGAGGGATACTGCAGGAACAGGAAACTGCTAACTCCCAACTATATTCAGTCTAAATAGTGGTCAATGCTTTAAACACTAATCTATTGCAATGCTTATTATTGAGCTCTACTTTCGATGAACACATCATACATTTAAGTATCTGTGTAGAAATCACCATATATAATAAATATAGTGTCTTTTTATCCCGGTGATTAAAGAGTCATCGATTGGAAAAAGCATAGAAAGAGTTATCCTGCACTCTCTCGTGGGTGTGTTAATCCATTAGGCTCTTGTCGTGTAGAAAATTACCACCCTCCCCGAGGCCTGATTGCTTGCCATTAACTTGATGTTATGAAATAATGAAACTTTTTTGGGGGCCTGCTTAGCAACCCGTTCTTACCCTACAAGACAGGAGAACTAATTCCACTTTCCCTTTTAAGAATACTGGATTTGCACCTAAAACAATAGTACACACGTGTCCGACATTCTGGAATAGCCTTGACACTCACATCACTGAATCATTGTCACTCAATTGTGTTAAACGCAAACTAAAAAAAAAAAAAAAAAAAAAAAAAAAATCCTTTGTGAAGGAATATGTTTTATCATAGCACGCAATTTTATTCCAACGTTCTTCTCTTTATCAGATTTGTTGTTTTTTTAAGTATTCTGGGTTTGCTTTTCGTTCTTACAGAGTCGCTCATGTCATTGCTATTCCTGAATTCATGAATCATATTATGATATTAAATGGGTTAGTCAAATACCGGTTAGTGATTGGCTAAACACAGTCACGTGGTGGAGGCACATTGGTTATCTTTGTAATGTTCTCCCATGGGAAAACATTTTCACGTGACAAAATGACAGAAGGCCTATAAAGGACCGCGCGCACAGTGAATTTGGCTCTGCGCGAGCGAGCAATCGAGTGCGTTGTGCTGGTGGTTGACATTGACGTTGACGTATTTGACTAACCCATATAATATAACAGATGATGACTTTTATTGTCGGGAACATGTACCAAACGTTCCACCTTCAGGGTTTGAAATGCTATTTCGGGAGGCTACAAGTCTCTCAATAGCATTTCAAACCCTTCTTGTGGAACATTCGGGATGTTCCCTCCCCCACCAGTCATCACCTACAATGTATATACTATTATGTGCACCTTGCGCATTCTCACAGGTACGTAACCATGTTGCTTGGCTGATGATAAATCTTGTAAGGGTATTACAGGGTGCTATCTTGTTATTTTGTGACGTATTTTATTATTTGTCTCTCGTGCTCTTTGGTTTCTCTTTTCCTGTACGTCCCTTTCCTTCCTTTTATAGTTTTCGTTACTAGGTTGCTTGTTTAACAAGACGATAATTTATATCAAGGGACCTTTTAATTACAAGCTCTGCAGCGGCTTTTAAGTAGGTCCCCCACATTCCATGTTTGTATATATTGTCTTATCTTGTCCTCTTTTTGGATTACAATGCTCTGTCTACTTTTATGTTCAATCGATTGTGTCAAGTCTTTTTTTTTTTTTTTTGATTTGGAACAATGAAACCAAATCACATAAATGAATATCCTAGCCCCAAAATATAAAACAAGCAAACAAACAAGCAAACAAAAACAAGGAAAAAATGTTTGCATGCAAGCATGCACCACTAGCTAGCATGAAAATCAATCAAAGAAATAAATCTGACCGCATACGTCACGTATCACAAAACCAATCACCCATTTGAATTTACATGCCCTCTTCTACATTTTCTTTTTCTTCTACAAAAAGAAAACCGGGTTTGTGTCTCAACTAAATCTAACTCTTTGATAGCAAATATCAAAGCCATTATGACATAATATCAGTTTTGTGGATGCACTTTCGCGGAAAGGACAGACTCTACGTTTTCTCGACTCAGTTGTTTTGTTGTTTATGTGTAAAGATAATGAATTAAAATATATAATGAATTGATAATAAAGTGTGCGCTTATTGTGTTGTGAATAGGATTTTTGCTTGTATAATTGTGTATATTGTATTCATTTATACGTGTATTTGAACATGTATGTACATGGTATGTATGTATGTATGTATGTATGTATGTATGTGTACATGAAAATATTCCTTTGCTTACGAAAAGAATTTCCTTTATGAATGATACATTAAGCTGAATCTGAATCTGAATTTATGGCAGATTAGTTTTACAATAGACATGACGTCTTTCTCTGATAATGAATAGACCTGTTAATATTTTAAGGCATGATCCGGGCTTTACGCTTGCATTCCTATCTCAATGCACAGAAAAGCAAATATTATTAGTCCTTTCCATCCACTATTTTTTTTTTCTCGTTTGACCAATACTTTGGTTGATGCGTTTTTCCACAGATACAAGATATGACGTTGGTCGTCGGTGACGACAATTTTTATGGCAAACATGAGCCCTCTGCGGCCCAAGATTTGGCCCAATGGATGTGCGCTATGCCATGTCTTTCGAGCTTCAGTGTGAAATACTTTTACCTGCTAGATGATGATTTCTTCTCAACAGCCGCCAAATTGGCAAAATCCTGTCAGGTATGTCACCTTTAATTTGTCATCATGAAAATGCTTCATATTATCATGGGACCAAAAAATGACAAAAAGGCATTCTATCCATGATTGATGCCAAGTTACAAAGCAGTAGCTTTATGCTTTCAAAAGTTATTAGACTTGAAAGTGAGGAGTGTACCAAGGATTTCAAGATATGAAAAGGGGCTTCTAATAAATATCTGATCATTCTACACTCCCCCAGAAAAGGGTTGTAGAAAAACTGCTGAAAACACACTTTCTCATGCGTGTTATGATCCAAAACTAATAAAGTAATCTAGAAGAAAGATAGCTCTTTCAGAAAATATGAAAATGTCAAGAGTGACTTAGTTTACCCATTTCACTTATTTTGAGTCCTGACGTAAAATCAAGGAGTGCGACTTTTTGTTCGTTTTGTGGTGCACGGTCACATAAACTAATATTTGAGTATTTGTGACCGTGCACCTCAAAACGAACATAAAGTCGCACGCACTGATTTTGAGTGACGACTGAAAATAAGTGAAATGGGTCAATTTAGCCGAACTTGACTTTTTCATATTTTCTGAAAGGAGCGGGTCTTCTTTTACATTATGCTAAAATTTGGTATCATAAAACAGACAGGAAAGTGTGTTTTTTGGCAGTTTATCTCGAACATTTTAGGTAGAATAGTGTGATGAGGTGTGTCTTTAGAATCCCTTTTTCATTTCTGAAAAACCTTGTCCACACTCTTCACTTTCAACTCTAATAACTTTTCAAAGGATAGGGCTACAAATTTGAAAGTTGGCATTAATTATGGACAGAATGCGTTAATGAGGCGTGCTTAATTTCAGTTTAATCTGATAATCCCTTCATTGTTGTTACTCTGGTGGTTTACTTCCTGTTTTTGTCCCATTCATCGCACAGCCAGCACGGTTTGGTAAAGATTAAGCGCTTGAATAGACACTGTACTTCAGAGCCTCTTTTCTCAGTTCACACTTTTCCTGAGTTTGTGCTTTCTTTCCAATATTTAGATAGGTTAGGAGAGTCCATTTGATTAGAGTTATACATCATTTTAAAGCTTAAAGTCTGCTCTTTCAGAATATGGTCTTAACTAAAAATTCATGTCTGGCGACTTTTTGTTTGTTTTGAGGTGCACTGTCACATTTGTGTAGAGATCACCATTTCCATGAATATAATATCTGGTTATCCCAATGATTGAAGAATCATCAGTTGGAAAAACAATCAATGTGTCACATCCTGCCTGTTGATATATTGACTCATGGGGCACCTGTCCGGTTCATAATTACCCCCATCTGCTTGCCTATCATTAACTTGACTTTATGAAAGGTAACCTCCCCCCCCCCCCCCCAAAAAAAAAAAAAAAAATGTAAACAAAAAATAAGAAAACAAATATAGGAAAAGAATTGCCTGCATTCCAGTTTGTGTCACTAGCTTGCATGAAGATCAGTGAAAGAAATAAATCTGACCGTATACATATAACACAAAACCAACCATCCACTGGAATTCAAATGCGCTCTTCTATATTCCGTTTTACAATGGCAAGATTGGGTTTGAACCGTTTAATGCAGTTTCTCTTGGCGTTAAGTATTTCTGTGCAGATAATCTCTTACATAAATTGTGATCCAGTGTGCACAGCGGACAGTCATTAAAAGCTTTCTCTTTCCACTAAAAGATAGTTTGGAAAAGAAGAAAAGACGACAAATTAGAATGAAATACAATACAATGGGACTCATCGATCTCAGTAGAACCTACTCCACTCCACTCAATACTACCTGTCTTTGAGACTTCACTCCTATCTTGAGACTTCTAGGAGTATACTCTTACTGATCTTCCTGTGATATACTCGGGTCTTTTGGAGCTGCATGACAACACACTTGAATCTGTCCTGCTGTTCAGTATGAATGAGCACATACAGTACCTATGGCCTGTAGGTGATTATGTACAGAATAATATCAATTTTGTGGCTTTTTGCAGTGCATTGTGATGAATTCATTCTGGGTGCTCAAAGGCATGAACATCGGAAACCTTTTTTTTTTTTTTTTTCTTGTTGCAGTCTCATTCTGTATTTACATGGAAACCATAAGGTCTGTTTTGACCCATACTCCCATTTGTCCTCTTGTCTTTATTACCTTTTCTGACGACCCCCCCCCAAAAAAAAAATAAAATAAGAATGGAATTTATTGCACTATGTCATAAAGTTATAGGGTATATATTATTGTTCCCACAAGAATTCATCAAAAATAGTATGTCGTGTGCTTCGATAGCAGATCGTGACTGTTCTCTGCACTTCGAAGTAATCCATCTTTCAATGCCTCGATGGGTTTAATCAAGACGCAATAATCAACATGAACGATGGAGGACGGGACAATAATAGTGGAGTATTCGTGGACATTTGCTGTCTTCTATTCCTTTTCGTCAGATCTGCAAACTTTCCATGGAATTCAAATGGGGTTGGAGGTCAAACTCAACGTCATCAGCAGCGAATTTTGCCAGATTTCTGTGCCACATGCCCCACCTTGAACGTGTCGATATTAAATGCCTCGACCTGCCAAAGATGTTCTTTACGGGAATGACTTCACAGCCATCAATCTGTAAGGTAATTATAGGACACTGTGATTGCTTGAATACTTGCTGAAAATGTGAATAGGTGTGCATCCATAGGATCAGAGTTCAATTTCAAATCATAGGCCAGTTTTTCTGATGTTTATCCTTCCGGGGAAAGGTAAACTGAACATATATCTAATTATGCAAGCTGTTATGGCTGTAAATTTAAACAGAAAAGAGAGAGAGAGAGAGAGAGAGAGAGAGAGCGAAAAAGAAAAACCATTCAAGTTATCTACGGAATTATCATTTTATCTCCGCTACACAATTCACAAAATCGACGCAAGTGCAGGGTGTCTAAATGTGTCAAAACGCAGAGACACGAGATCAAACAATCTGTATTATTCATACGCGAGACTTATGAGTGAAATGTTGCCATGCACCTATTCTCCTTTGAGAAGAAACAAAATGGACTGTTTATTTTGATACGTATTTACACGTGCTATTCATACATTTTTACCTATGCGTTTTGTTATGTTTGCACATTGCTGCAGATTGAGGCCATAACCATCAATGGAAAACCGTTAAACGAGTGTCTCAGTAACAAGTAAGGAGGCAACACGCTGGTGTTTCCTTTACTTCTGTGTATCTTATTCTATGTTTCAGAATATGTAATGTTTTTTTTTTTTTTTTTTTATTCGATCGTCCAGTCCTGGATTCTTATGGATGGGCTTACTTTGAGCGTATTGGTACACCCAGGTGGAAGAAAATCAAAATAATTATAATATATCTTCTCAGTGAAACACTCCATACACCATACTGGGATATGTTTTCCTCCTGTAACCTCTAATATATATATATATATATAAAATCTCACGTCTTGTATATCATTAGTGTGTTTGCTATGGGACAAATGAGTAGAGTCTCAAAGTGGGTGAACTGCGCACTATATTTTTTAAATTCATTTTTCTTACCCCAAGCTTATTGCACCATATTATATTAGTATGTATTATTTTTCTTTTATGTCATCTTGTAGCTTTAAACATTCCTCTGATTGTCATCTCCAGTAAAGACAGAAGAAAGGGATAATTCGTGGAACAGATGTTGATGGCTACGGAAATATGGTTACTGGCCTGAGGTTTATAACGTCGAATAATCATTGATTTTGAAATGTTCATATACTTTGAAACTATTATGCTCGGTAGAAGTTGGTAAAACTTGGAAGAAATTATCCAGTAGAGGTTCAGGAGCTTATCGGATGTTGAAGTCACTGACAGTTCGTAAACGACTCCAGGGACACAAATGCTGATTCATTATTTTTAGTTATTGTTCACATTTCTTTTCGAATAAGGAGTTATTAACGGTCGAGACCGACGTTTGCTGACAGTGATCCGTTTCCCCCTTATAATAGATGATGGCTCTGTATGCATGTCGTCAGTCAGCTTGTCTCGAGCCGCCCACATACATCTACAAAAAAAAAAAAAAAAATATTGCTGAGGTACATAAAAGGGGAAGAGCGGTCATTTACGATCTTATTTGGCGTTTGAAATAGCAGCTAAAACGGAACATTTCTAGTTCTTTTCTTGTGCCCCTGTCCCTACGCTACCGGATTTGGGAAACATTGTGACTTTATGCTTTAAATTCAAATGTACAATGTATAAGGCTCCGTAGTCTTAGCTGCTTGCAGAAGCTACGGTTGTTACTTTTTTATACCAAAAGTCTTTGAAGCATCAACTGGGCCGCTGGAGTCAGACAAGAGTTGTGGTTGCATTTTTAATAACTGGGTGTGGTGATTCCAATTGCATCGCATTTTTTTTTTTTTTACACACCGTGGATGGGCAGATGCTACTCTCTTCCATATCTCATGTTCACAGCACAGAAGTTACATTTCGGTCAGATAACTGTAGATTTATGTGATGTATCATTAACCTTGGTGACATAGATGTAGAACAAACACACACACACACACACACACACACGGAAAGCATACAGGGTCTAAAAAAAATCACAGCAGAAGCGTTAAATTTAATAACAAGTCATGTCTTTTCGTTTAATGGCACATACAGAGACGCAGAGGTAGCCGCAGCCAAGTGAGAGGTTGAAGAAAGTTTCACCTACTCCGAACCATCTTAAAAAGAGCAGAAATATTATGACCGAGGAGTTTGGCTACTAGCGAAGACCAGAAAGGAGAGACCGGCATACAAGAGAATGACGTCAAGACACCGGAGGAGAACTTACCATGAAAAAAAAAAAAAAAAAAGAGGGGTCACAGACTTATTACGGGATTGATAAACCAGTAAACCAGTTACAACCAAGGGAGAGAAGACACATGGAAGGCTGGAGAGATTGTTGAAAGGGCAGTAAAGGCTGAGGACGTTGATGGTTGAGTCGAGAAAAGTCACTAGCCGGGGGCGGGGGACATCGAACCAGAATTCATCGGGTGAAAGAAAAACCATGGAAACAGGGAGGGGTAAGGGTAGATGAGGGGGGAAACTAATTTGGTTGAGAGTTAAAACATGAAAATAATGCTGAGGAACCACTTAATGAAAGTCTCCACAACGACACTCGGAAAGTCTCAAGAATAATATCTTTATTGTAACTAGGATAATCTAAGAACCCTACGTTTTATGTTGTTGTTGTTGTTGTTCTGATTTCTTCTTTTATAAATAACACCCACAGGCACAGAGACTTGCAGCATCTTGACAATTCATATTGGAATGATATCAGCAAAGAACAAATTGAAAGAAAAGAAAAAAAAAAGAAACATCGAACAAACAAGGATTAATGCAAAATTGTAGTGATGACAGTCATCTTCTCTAACAGACGATAGAGGGCGATATCTCATACAAATTCTATTAGAGAGCAGCCTTTGGTTACATTCTAATGACCTAAAGTATCTCTGGTAGTAGATCAAAATTATAACCGAGTGGACATACTTAAGATCACCTGGTAACGTTTCTTTTTTTATCAACATCTCAATCATACTATTACTGAGGGCAACCTTCGAATAATCCATGTAGGCATTTCAAGTCAAAGTAAGATTCCAATAAACGGTTATTGGAACCATGCACTGTACTCAAGCAGTTTTTTTTTTTTTCGTTTTTTTTTTCTCTGATCCTGTTTTCAGAATCAGTTGAATCCTTTTCATCTTCAATGGAGTTTGCCCGATTTTTTTTTTTTTTTTGCTAATCCCTCCCTTTTTCTAACATGACTAAGAAAAAGTTTCACTTTATTTTGATTTAATTTCATTTTTTTTAATGCAAACAATTTCCTAAAATAATGAATAATAGTAATAAACAAGCGAGGTTAGCAATACCGCGCATGTGGACACGAGTAGCAATTCTAACGCAGGAAGAGACAAAGAAAATAAATGTGTGAGTTTATTACAGACTATGTTTCAAAGAGTATTGGTCTAACGGAAATGGGTGGTGGAAATGATTCAATATCATTTTTTTCTCCCTCTCTTCAAATTACTATGTCAGCTTTTGTATTCTTCTGGTATTTCAGTTCCCTCAGCTAACACTACCATGTATAGTCTGAAAGAGTGTTACAGTGTGGCTCGGAGAGCATGCTCCATTGTTTAGCATTTCTTCGATTTTTTTTTTCGTTTCACTGTTTTACTTTAAACATGTTCTTTGAACGACCTAAGCGGTGCATCATATTGACACAGAGCATGCTCCATTGTTTAGCATTTCTTCGATTTTTTTTTTCGTTTCACTGTTTTACTTTAAACATGTTCTTTGAACGACCTAAGCGGTGCGTCATATTGACATATCATCAAACAATCAAGAAAGAAAGTAATCGTGTACCACCTTTCTCCATGAAATTTAGGCTATTTGATTATCTTGTCTTATCTATCCATGAAAAAACCCTTATATATTTAATAAACTTACCGCAAAGGCTCAACACTGGTAGTTTTTTTTTTTTCTCGTTTGCAAAAGTCATGACGTAAGTAGAATGATTCATTCACGTATACGTTATTGAAAATTTAATAAGAAACAGATCACATTATTCTTTGTACACTACAGATAACAAATAAAATTAATTACCGAACAAAAGCTAAAAAATCAGGACTTCCCCATCCTCTCTTTCACATTCTACAAATCGCTGTTCACGCTGGTATGATATGTGTTGTTCTTTGCCTTTAATAATGCAATAATAAGGTCATCTTCATCCAGGGTACCTCTTCAGTGTCGGCACTGCTCATCCAGATTGTCCTTTATACCAGAGGGCCCTTCCACACTTGGATATGAATGGACTACCTTTGTGGGCCATGTATAGTTCATTTTGACTGACTTAACATAGGCTTACATTGTTACTAGTTGCTGTATAGTTTGTATATGTGTGAAACACTTAAAAAAAAAATGTACATAGCTACTATGTTATGTAGGCAAAACAATGTATGGATGTGTCAACCCCTCTTGAATTAACGCTGCTGCATTGTTATGTCATAGCCCTTCTGTGTTTGTTGTCGTTAAGGGTTCGTACTGCCAAATGACGTTATGTGAAGAATATCTTATCATGATAAGAGCCAGACCTCATTGGCAGTATAATTACTTGGGTTGAAAGTTCATATCAGTATTTGCTGTAATAATTTTGTCTTTAAAACGATACAAATAACTACGCATTTTTATATATTAAAGGGACTGTATCATAGTAGAGGACTACCTGGTTGAGATGATGATTCACCTCGTAACGTTTTGCGAGATATTTAGAAACTACTGCATGAAATGTTGAAAAGCATACAATTATAATGGGAATCAAAAGTTTATTTAAAGTTGGTTTTGAAATGACTAAGATATCTACAAAACAAGAACAAACAAAGAGATCCTAATAACATTCGTGGTCTCTAAATTTTATTAGGATTACTTTTTTTTTTTGGATATCTCGGTCCTTTTTATTCCAATTTCATCAAATAGACATCGAATCCTTTTTGAAATGACATGCTCTTTCATATTTCATAAGAGGTTTCTCATTATCTCACCAGGAAATGTGAATTCTTGAATTCTGACCTCAACAAGCACTGTACAGTCTTTAATTACCAGAAGAATGTCAAGGTGAACAAACTGCATTTATATGCGTATAATGCGGAGAGAGAGAGAGAGAGAGAGAGAGAGTTAGTTAGAGTGGGAGGTCAATAAAGACCGTAGTAATGTACGAGAGAAAACATTGCCCAAATAACATCATAAATAGTTACTTTAAACCTTTTTATATGCCAGCTTCGAGTGAAAACTCAAACCTGAGCCTTCATCCGTCTGAATAATATCTTTCTTTCATTAATGTAATGTTTCATTATTACAGTAAAACATTATGGTAAGACTGCAAAAATGTTTTTCTCAGTCAATATTTTAAGTATGAAGTGTGAAAAGAAAAACAAAACTTTATATATGCTGATTGTTAATTGAAGTGCTTTGTGTGATCAACCTTCCCACACGGATGCGAAGACAGTGCAATATCAAAATGAAGAGGTGGCCTCAAGCAATTGAGATATCGGTTCCTTCGGGAAAAAAAAAAAAGTTATATCTTTTCAGGATTGTAGAAACTTTACGATTTTGAGACAGTTTCCTCATTCTTGCTTAACTGCTTATTTGAAGGGACTTCCATTAACTGTACAACATATCCGGACACCTAGAGAAGATAATTATAGAGAGCGTTTCAGTCTGATGTCACCCCGAAACCTAGCGATGCTTCGTCACCGTGAGAAAATTGTACTAGGCGTTTATTTCGGACGGTGAAATATCCTAAAAATTGGGCTTCATATGGCTGTGCCATAGGTTGTCATTCATAATGTTATGTACTTCGAATAAATCTTCCTTGTGGAATGTGCTTAGATTTTTCTTTTTATCATAAGTGATACGAGATGTGTCGTATTATTAATAGACTGTTAACATACCTGCTTGAAACATTATGTTAAAAGGGGTTGCCTTTGGTTTTGTATTGTTTCATTTCATATCATTTCAATTTATCGTCATATTTGTCATATATATCATAATAGAGTATATAAATACAAGAATTATTAAAACAAACATAAATTAAATGAGACTTCATTGGAATGTACAAGAGTTCTCAAGAGTTTGACTTGGTATAAACACAAGGTCTGTATACATGAGATTTCAACTGTGGTCATGATGCGAAAAATATGATGGGGCCTACGTAAAAGCATTAGCTTGTACAGCCACAGGTCCAGTGATAAATCAGGTTACGGGAAGTTTAAAATGCCGATCTTTTTAAGACAAACTATAACTGGGGGGAACCGATTTAAAAAAAAAAAAATCCAATTGAAAGTGTTACTAAATAAAATACAGCAAGGTTACATGTTGAAGCAATATTATAACCTACTACAAGTAAGGACATTGGTAGAACAACATCTGGGATTGCAGAGATTCAAGGGGTGTGAAGTATAGAAAATGGCATGAATGCGTGTGTATTAAGCGAAGAAGTAATATGTGAAAGCTTATAAAATTGACATTTCTCTCTTTCTCTCTCTGCTCAATTCAAACTCACTAATTCGCAGAAAAATTTCATATACCCTTTCCGATTTATAGAACTCAAAAAGAGATTGAGATATTTATGGAAGCTTTTGTTTTCTTTCTGTTATTGTTGTTGTTGTTGGGTTTTTTTTTTTTGGTTTCCGATCAAAAGTATACAGGAGAGAGGGAGAGAGAAAGAGAGAGGGAGAGAGAGAGAGAGAGAGAGAAAGAGGAAGAGATGACGGGAGACCAGAAGACATTGCACTAATTGTCATGTTTATTGGAGGGTTTCCTAGTTCTGGCAGAAGTGCAGTATGCCATGAGGGTACTTATTTTATTTTTCACATACACACACAAAAATGATATTAATAATTCAGTGTGTTTTTTTTTCTTCTGTTATCTACATCACTCCAGCCATGTTTTCATTTTTTGAAGTGTTGAGAGAACATAGTGCGAAGGTTATACAACGTTTAATGTAAAGAGTTGAGACACTTAAAGCAAAGATCTTACTTTCGTCTTCTTTTCTTTTCCTTTTATGTCCTTGTGAAAAGTAATAAATATATGAAGAGTTTGTTTGCAAAACCCGATAAGTCCATATTTGCCAAATGGAGATATTTGCGATTAAAGGTCAAGAAAAATAAAGAGAATAATAAGAAATTTTTTGATTCTATTGACCATAACTTAAAAATGTACCTTTATATGTAGTGACCAATAAATCATTTAAAAGGTATTATATTTTACTTTATGACAGAGACCGTACTTCAAAATCTTCTAAAATAGACTTATCGGTTTTTGCAAACAAACCCTTCATATATATATATATATATATGTATATATATATGTGTATAGCATACTTTATTTCCATTGCAAATTAAAGCATGTGATAAATAATCCTAGGATACTACCTGCCCACAGGCAGGTACGTACAAGGAAAAAAATACAGTGGACCCAGTCCATCACACCGCAATAATGGTTATTGACATTGACACAAATATATACAAGTATACAAGTACATTTACACACAAACATGATACATGAACAGCTGTTTCAAGACGAAAAAACAAAAACTTACAAAAAATGAACTTATATCAGCATATACTTAACCTAAGAAACACACAAAATAACTCATTCGCGAAATTCATTACCAATAAATTACATTAAATCTGCTCAATAAATTGAAATAATTATTTCACATCCATTGTTGCAGAAAAAAAACCGACAAAATATACATAATGATAAATACATATGCAAAGATATAAATCCTATAAATATACATATTTCAACAATACAAAGGGGGAAATCAAAATGGACAAAACCGGCCCGTAAATAATGACTGTATATAGACATGATATGCATAATCATATTCCTCCCACCTCACTGGTATAATTCATTATGATGGCGATGATGATGGTGATGATAATGATGATGATGATTATAATGATGATGACAATATTGATAGAGATGATGGTGATGATGATTATGATGGTGACGATGATGTTGATGATAATTATGATAGTGGCGATAAGGAAGAGAATGATAAGTCTAAGATGCCATAGCAGTCCATCAATTCTTAACCTTGGCAATCTCATTTCAACCCTCTTAAACTTTTGCCTCTGTTTTGTTATTTCTATTTGGCATATTTAATAGGGGAATATCATTATAAATAAATATGTTCAGTTTTACAGAAAAAAAGTGCGCCTTCCTTCTACTTGTTACTAAAGTATATGTAAAAACAATTCTTTGAGCCTTATGGAGGAGCTAGGTCATGCACTGTAAAAGTGCCTGAAAAAAAAAAAAAACCTTTAAATTCTTAATACAAAGTACCAAAAAAATCAGAAAAAAAAAGATCCAGTTCTGAAAACTTCCCCGAATACAATACATAAAACAAAACAACAATTAATGAATTTTCTCTGACAATTTATACCAAAGACAATTCATCAGAATTTAAGATCTTTTCACACTACCTATATTATACAAAACAAAATCCATTCATTATTCATTACAGATATAAAACACATTCATGACAGATTAATATACTGATATGGAGCGCAGAATGTGCAGCACAGATGAGGGGTACATATTATCGATGATAATCAATATCATTGACCTGTAATGATCAATCTACAATACTCGCCAAAAAGAAACATGAATATAAAGGCCTGCATATATATGTCCGCACATGAGCCCGTTCATATGTGTATGTGTATGCGTTTTGTGTGTTCATAATCATGTGTGATTGTGAAAGATGAGTGTGCGTGGTGTATGTGCATGTGTGTGTGGATGTGTGTGTGTTTGTGTGTGAGTGTGGGTGTGTGTATTACTTTATGGGTGTTTATGTATGTGTGTACATAGAACTAGTTAGAAACACCAAGAATCTTCCGTTGCAGGCTGGAGATATGCCGGTTTTGTCCAAGAGGGTTCGTTGCGGGCATTATAAATGGCAGACGAGGTAAGAATAGCAATCTTCGATATGGTTCTTATGTGTTCCCGAATTCTCCGGGTGTCACTAACAAACTTGAACAGCTTAGTGAGTTGACGTTTGTTTTCCTTGGTCAACAGTCCCCTGGATCCTACCTCGAAACAGATTAACTCACATGAGTATCCTTGGTTCTCAATGTCAAGCACCAATGAGGCGTATTTTTCTGATTTTCTGTTGTGAGCGGAGTCAATATTTGATTCAAAAGGGACGGTGAGCTCGCCAATTACTACTGATTTGTTACTTTGATTGACTAAGACTATGTCTGGTCTTTCTGAGGTGGGTGTGAGATCTGACGGGACCGTACCTTCATTGATGTCATGCCCCGGGAGGTCTGCATGACAGATAACTTTGTCTGGCTTCAATTTGCCTATGAAAGAAACTAAGTACTGCAAGATGCTATCATGTCGATAATTGTATCTACCCTGTTCCAGTGCACTTTTGCAATTATTCAGAATGTGCAATAGGGTTTCGTGATTTCCGCATAATGTGCAGCGGGTGTTTAGCTTTTTGCCCCATCTGCTGAGGTTGTCTGCCGTTGGGAGGGCGTTGATAGCCGCACGAGTTACAAAGCTCAACACGCCCTTAGGGAGGTTAAATATGAGTGATCGCAATGTAAGGTCACCCTTTTCTAACTCCACCAACTTCAGAAAGTCACCTTGAAAGACCAAAGGAGCGACTTTAGATCTCCAATAATCTTTCTGTTCTTCTTTGAGTATCCCCCTGATCTTAGTCTTCGTCTTTCCAATAGTTACATCTTGTGTTTGATGTACATAACTTTCACAGACTGCAGCATTACATAATGACATTTTCTTTGACCATTCTGACTCCCGTGATACTTTGTTATACAGAGCATTTTGAACCTTAGTGTCAGCTCCTAAACGGGAGGTTGCATGTGCTAGTACATGACACTCTTTGTACATCTCAGATATGGTTTTGAATTGGAGACCGTCTGGGCTGTGGAGAATAGCCGGGGTAGCGCCGTGTGTTGGTATCTTCAGCCATAGTTTAAGTTGCTTAGTTACCATTCCGTCAAGAATAGATAACTGAGTGTTTGTCATATCATGTACGGTAAGGGCATAACGCAAAGAAGGCAAAGAGTATCTGGTCAGCACGGCTACTTTGTATTCATTTCGGACATGACTTTCATCAACATTGTTCAAGATATGTGACAGTTTCTCTTGGATAAACATGAAAGCGTCACTAGTCTTCATCCAAAATGTTAACAATGAGCCCAAGAACTTTTCAGGTTTTTCTTTCACGTTATGAATTGGAGTACCATTAATCGAAAACTCGACATCGCATGGCGATCCACGACAGATCGAAAAACAACGGCATTTGGATTGCTTGAGAGTTAAATTCATACTACCAGTTAAAGAAGCAATTTCATTCATCACACGTTGATGCGTACGTTTATGACCTGTGATTAGATTAAAATCATCTGCGAATGGCACACTGATATACCGTGTTCCGTTCATGTTGTAACCACATTTATCTTCTACTGACTGAAGATAATTTAGAATAGGATTAAATACAAGCAGGAATATGATGGGGGACAGAGGATCACCTTGGAACACACCTCTGTAAAACTCAAACTTAGAGGTCGACCACTGGGGTCCCCGTACCTCCCCGTCAAGTCTAGAGTACAGGTTTTTGACATAGGTCCTGAGTTCAATAGGGAAAGAGTAGTATTCAAAAACATAATGAATGAGATCATGCTCTATTGACCCGAACGCATCCTGAAGATCGAAGAATGTTATATGAAGAGTTTTGTTCTTAGCCTTTGCATTACTGAGGAGTTCATGGAGGACTTGGTTATTCTCAATACAACCGCTGATACCTCTCAAGAAAGCCTTCTGCATGGTAGGGTTGATAAGACCGTTTTGAATAGCAAAGTTTTCGACCCTCTCCGCAAGTATTTGGTGGTGTAGCTTGCCAACGCACGACGTGAGAGCTATCATCCTAAAGTTCTTGGGGTCGTCAGTCGAACCGGACTTGTGAATAAGGGACACAATGGAGCTCGACCAGTCGAGGGGAGGATCTGCGGTCCGCAGAAGTTTCGTGAACAGCGTTGCCAGATAGTGGTGCGAGCTAGGTAGCTTTCGCAACACCCCATACATTATCCCGTCATTACCTGGGGCCGACGTAGGTTTTTTTCTCTTCAGAATACACTTAATATCTTTGGGTTTAATTGGACTGAGATCAAAAGATCTGGTGTCCACATCAATGTATGGGAACCATGATAATTTTGCTTTGTCGATGGGATTGCCTGTAGAGTATGCGTTCACAAAATAACGGTCCGCAGTTTCTCTTGTGAAAGACGGTTTAGTGGAGGGTTTCTCGAGGCATCCTGATGAACATTTTTTGGCAAAGTTCCAAAAATCTCTCACATACAATTTTTCTTGACGTCTGGCTTTAGACTCGTTTCTCTTATCCCTCTCAATTCTCTTCAGATGACTATGGGCCTTGACAGCTTGTCTAAAGAGTTTCCTATCTTCTTCAGTCGCATTTTTTCCGTACGCCTTTTTTCTAAGTTTATTTTTTAGCTTAGTAACATCTTGCAGTGTTTTTGATGAAAGTTTGGAGTAAAATTTGTTGTACACACTCGTCTCGTCAAAAGTACAGTCGGGATGGTTTAGCAAAATCTCAGTCAAAATGTCAACAAAGTGTTTACAAGCTTCTTTCGGACTGATAGCGTCAATGGCTAGCTCATGATGAATAGGGGCTATTCGTGCTTTTAAATCGGAGTCTAATCGCTTCCATTCATCAGCATCTAAGTTCGGAATGTTGAACTTTGAGCGACAGTGACCAGATTTGACGCCAAGTGTGAGAAGGGCACTTACAATCAGGATCAAGGGAATCTGGGCCATGATGAATAGAACACTTCTTTAGATAGAAGAATGAGACTTTCCCATACACAGGGTTCCGTCGGCAGTGTTCGGCAGTATGTGAATATACAGCAAAAGGAAATGTAAGTCTTACGAGTGGGACTAGGCAAACGGATCCAATACAGTACAAAAATTTTAGAACAAAATTTATCACTTGGTATTCCTTAGATGCAATCCCCAAAAAACATGAAGACACTCACGATCAGCGATAAAAGACTCTGGACCATGATGATTGATGGATCATTTCCTTTGAAATAATAGACAAACACAGGCACCTGATTCCGTTAAAGCATGGTTCAGCAGTATACGAATATAGCATGCAGTTGGTGGGACTGAGCACATGAATCCATGACAGAGCAAGCAGTGATCAGGAAAAATGGCACTGGATATCCTTTATAGATGCAGTCCCTCAGGGCATGAAACAGACTCATACGTGGTGACAGATACATACACAATATCAAACAGGTAATAATGGTGCGATCGATTGGGCGACTGCAAAGGCACAGGCAAAATTTGCAGCGGGTGTAAACCCTACAGCCTAGCAGTATCCGCCATCTTAGTAATATATATATATATATATATATATATATATATATATATATATATATTTATATATATATATATATATATTTATATATATACATTATGTGTATTATATATATATATATATACATTATATGTATTATATATATATATATATATATATATATATATATATATGAAGGGTTTGTTTGCAAAAACCGATAAGTCCATTTTTGAAGATTTTGAAGTACGATCTCTGTCAAGAAGTACAAAATAATACCTTTTGAATGATACATTGCTCACTACATAATAAGGTATATTTTTGAAGTTATGGTCAAAAGAAGCAATTTTTTTCTTATTATTCTCTTTATTTTTCTTGAACTTTAATCGCAAATATCTTCATTTGGCAAATATGGACTTATCGGTTTTTGCAAACAAACTCTTCATATATATATATATATATATATATATATATATATATATATATATATATGTATACACATATCCCTAGTTGGCACCTTAGGGAGACATATTGGGGGGAAGTGTCTTCATTAGGGAGACAACTGGTCATTAAGGAGACAATTTTCGTGTCTCCATTGCGTAAACTGCCATTGAACATGTAATAATAAATTTGCATATAAAACAAATGGAAATGTCTTCCAAATGACCCATCTAGGAGTATATATATATATATATATATATATATATATATATCTATATATATATATATATATATCTATATATATCTCTATATATATATATATATATATATATATATATATATATGTCACCCTGCACCTCTTTTGACCATATCTTTATATGTAGTGACCAATATATCATTTAAAAGGTATTAGTTTGTACTTTATGACAGAGATCGTACTTCAAAATCTTCAAAAAATGGACTTATCGGTTTTTGCAAACAAACCCTTCATATATATATATATATATATATATATATATATATATATATTCATATATATACATTATATGTATCATATATATATACATTATATGTATCATATATATAGATATATATATGTCACCCTGCACCTCAAAACAAACAAAAAATCGCCAGACATGATTGTTTTAGTTAAGACCATATTCTGAACGATCAGACTTTTAGCTTTAAAATGATGTATTATTCAAATCAAATGGACTCTCCAAACCTATCTAAATATTGGAAAGAAAGCACTCGGGAAAAAAAACACTCAGGAAAAGTGTTAACTGAGAAAAGAGGCTCTGAAGTACAGTGTCTATTCAAGAGCTTAATCTTTACCAAACCGTGCTGGCTGTGCGATGAATGGGACAAAAAACAGGAAGTAAACCACCAGAGTAACAACAATGAAGGGATTATTAGATTAAACTGAAATTAAGCATTCCTCATTAACACAGTCTGTCCATAATCAATATCAACTTTCAAAGCAGTAGCACTATCCTTTCAAAAGTTATTAGAGTTGAAAGTTAAGAGTGTGGCAAGGTTTTTCAGAAATGAAAAAGGGATTCTAAAGACACACGTAATCACACTATTCTACCAAAAATGTTCGAGATAAATTGCTAAAAAAAAACCACAATTTTTTGCCCGTTTTATGATACCAAATTTTAGCATAATGTAAAAGAAGACCCGCTCTTTCAGAAAATATGAAAAAGTTAAGTTCGGCTAGGTTGACCCATTTCACTTATTTTCAGTCCTCACGCAAAATCAGTGTGTGCGACTTTATGTTTATTTTGAGGTGGACGGTCACATATATATACTGGTAACGAATGCGTTACCTTTTCCAAAGAAAACAGAGAATAAGGAGAAGACATGTATATGTGACCGTGCAATACAAAAAGAAAAAAAAAATCGTTAGGACTGAAAATAGGTGCAATGGGTCAACCCTGCCAATCTTGAGTTTTTCGTATTTTCTGAAAGATCAAGACTTCTACATTTTACTAAAATTGTTGGATTATGAAACAAACGGTAATTACATATTTTTCATAGTTTTCCTTCAACACTTTTTTTTTTTTTTTAGAATAGTGTGATTAGGTTTTTCTCACAGAGTCCTCTTTTCACTTCGAAAAAAAAAAAAAAAACATGTCCATACTCTTCACTTTCAATTCCAATAACTTTAGAAAGAATCATTAGGTTACATATGCATACACCAAGTGTAGAAAAGAAAATAATCATGCTGGCATTGCATAAACATGAGGGAAATAGTAAAGTTTTGAAGTGTTGCACTTGACCTTTGACCCCTGACCTTTGACCCCATGAACCCTACATTCTCTAGATAATCACTGCCAGTCAGTACATGTATATACTATGTTCAATGAAGATACCTTTAACAATTTTCCAAGGTACGGAGAAAAAAAAAAGAAGTTTTAATATCTTTACTTGACCTTTTGACCTTTGACCTTTGACCTCATGACCCAAACTTTCACCAGAGAATCCTAATTGGGTAATACATGCATACACTAAGTTCCAAGAAAATATCTTTAGGCATTGCATAGATATGGTGGAAATAGTAAAATTTTATGTATTTGACCTTGACCTTTGACCTTTGACCTTGAGCATGTGCACCCAAAAGTTGATAGGCACAACTTCACCCCCTAATACACATACATGCCAAGTTTCATGAGGATACCTCAACAGGTTTTGATAGTTACCTTGTCCACAAAATTCATTACGGACGGACGGACGGACAGACAACCCGAAAACATAATGCCTCCGGCACCACTTCGTGGCGGAGGCATAAAAAACGGGTGCACGTCACGAGACCCACACCCGCGTGTCATACAGCCTACAAGTCATACAGCTCACAAGTCATACAGCCCATGAGTTATACAGCTCAAGAGTCATCCAGCCCACGAGTTCGACACTAAGCTAACAAGGCCCACGAGACAGACACATTATGCCCCGTGTTGTTCTGTCGAACTCGTGGGCTGTTTTCACCTAGTGTCGAACTCATGGGCTTTATTTGCCTAGTGTCGAACTCATGGGCTGTATGACTCGTGAGTTGTATGACACATGGACCTGTTTTTAATGTCGAACTCGTGGGCTGTGTGACTCGTGGGTGTCGGTCTAGTGGGATGACCTCCCCCCCCCCCCCCCCAGCAACAAAACTTACAGGCCTTCAACGTATTCATGCAAGTATTCACAATGCTTACAAAAATGAAAAAAAAAAAAGAAAAGAAATCACGTTGCCTTGCAAAACACCAAAAGCTGTACTTAAAATCACAGCGAATACAGCATTGATTATTGCAATACATGCTCAAATATTAAAGTGAATTATTAAAGCAAAGTCGGCCACGTGCTTATATTGGCCAAACTGTCATGTTGATTGATTGAATCTTAACAAGTACAAGCTTGATTTGATCACTGATTCGCAAAAAAAAATAATAAATAAATAAAAAAAAAGCTGACGCATATTATTGCCAATTGATCACCTAAAGATTTGACGTAGAGTTGATTAAAATTAGTAATATACATTGTATGACACTAGTACCAACAATGCGGATTTCCACATGCCAATCAGTGTATGATGCGTGAATACTTTTATGAGTTATAAATGCATAACATAATATGTGACCCTGCACCTCAAAACAAACAAAAAGTCGCCAGATTTGAATTTTTTGTTAAGACCGAATTATGAAAGAGCAGACTTTAAGCTTTAAAATGATGTATAACTCAAATCAAATGGACTCTGTTAACCTATCTAAATATTGAATAGAAAGCACAAACTGAAAAACAAGTGTGAACTGAGAAAAGAGGCTCTGAAGTACAGTTTCTATTCAAGCGTTTAATCTTTACCAAACTGTGCTGGCTGTGCGATGAATGGGACAAAAAAAAAAAAAACAGGAAGTAAACCACCAGAGTAACAACAATGAAGGGATTATCAAATTAAACTGAAATTAAGCATGCCTCATTAATACATTCTGTCCATAATTAATGCCAACTTTTAAAGCAGTAGCACTATCCTTTCAAAAGTTATAAGAGTTGAAAGTGAAGAGTGTGGACAAGGTTTCTCAGAAATGAAAAAGGGATTCTAAAGACACACCTAATCACACTATTCTACCAAAAATGCTCGAGATAAACTGCTTAAAAAAAACCCACACTTTCCGACCCGTTTTATGATACCAAATTTTAGCATAATGTAAAAGAAGACCCGCTCTTTCAGAAAATATGAAAAAGTCAAGTTCGACTAAGTTGACCCATTTCACTTATTTTCAGTCCTCACGCAAAATCAGTGTGTGCGACTTTATGTTCGTTTTGAGGTGCACGGTCACATATGGTAATATATACAAAAAGAAACGGATCCCGTATAAATACAATTATGGATTGAAGAATTTACAGACAATACTTTGCACAAGTTGTCCAATCGATAGTGCATTCGCGTCATAGGTATTTTTTTTCATACAGGTTCAGAGAAATTTTCATAAGATACCTGCCTGTAGAAAGCGAGGAGGTATAGCATACGATTATGTGCTGCAAATGTTGTAATGCACGATATGCCTATTATAAGCTGTGCACGAGCGGGAATACCAAGTCTAGACAGTATTAAACGCTTCCTTATACAAACTACAACACAGGCATGACCATTGTTGCGTTTCGCGCCCGCTGGAAATTTACAATCATATACCATGAATGCGTTGCGTTGCTATTCATTTCCACCCGAAAAAAAAAAGGGGGGGGGGAGGGGGTTGAATATGCCTTGTGTCTGGCGCAGTCTACCATGAGCCAACAATGTCAACGGCATGTTTTACGCCACACAATGTGCACGTCAGTGGACTTCGATAAAACTTGTGAGCAAATGGAAACGGCCCGCCATAGACGTGTATGGGAGAAGAATGATTGCTATGAACACGACTTCAACAAAAGAGTTTCGTCTGTCATAAAAAAAAAAACACACTCACACACACTGGAATAGGTGGCCTGTGTGTTGGGTAGTGCTTGATCCTAATGTTTGAGAAATGTGACAACTGCGGTGACCTGACAAGCTTGTCGGACATTACGATCAGAACGTTAATGAACTGGGATTTCTATAAACTGTCTTCATCTTCGTCAACCTATGATGGATAGGAGATGCAACCTCGTTCTGCTACTATCATTGGTCTCTGTTGTGTTATGTGGTCTCGCTGCAGAAGGTAAGTTGACAAACTTGTACGCTGCGCTTATACTCATTCGAGCCTTGTCGCGTCATAAGCTTTATTTCACTGAAAAGTGTGAATAATAAGAAAGAGTCCATTATAACATCATCAAAGTGACAATTAAGAGGATAATATGCATGGTGTTGCATGTGCATAGGGATTGATAAATCCTGGATTTTTTTTTTTTTTTTTTTTTTTTTTAGTTTGTTTTCGTTTACCATTCGGGTTTTTTCCCCAGCTATACATCTGTACAAATAACGAAATAACAATGTTAGTATAAAGATGGCAAAATAAGAAATATCCATTCTTGTCCTTAAACATGATAGACGTATGAAAGAATACATGTGAAATTATCTAAGCTTTACATATCTGTAAAATATCGAAGTACAATACAATAGGATACCGTCATTGATAAGCATTAATTCGGATTGACTGGGATGACGGGCGATGAAATAAAAATGTATATAAAAAGTTAAAAAAAAATCTGAACTGAATGAGCTACAGCAAAAAAAAAAAAAAAAAAAAAAAAAAAAATCCCCTCTACCTGTAATGTAATTGTACAATAAATGCAAAATCTCAAGATATATATACAGGACTACGTATAACGAGATGAGTACAAGGATCAGAGAAAGCGATACCTGTTATATAAAATAAAGTAAACGGGATTATGAGTTTGGATATGTCTTCTCATCGTATGCCACAAATAATAATGTTATATATAACACGAAATTCTAAATGTGAGCATACTCATATTACGGAACAAATTCGAAACTAAATTTATCATGCATGACAGTGCATCAAAACCCCAACACAAAGTTGCATCTCATAATTTTACGTTAGTAGGCCAACTCATAAGAGTTGAAACAGATCAACCAAGTCAATTTGGAGGGGGTTTTTTCATGTTTTATAAAAGAAATAGCCATCTTCAACATCACACCTACGCTTGGGATTATAAAATGAATAGGAAAATGTGATATCAACAGTATTTATTTGAACTTTTTTTTTTTGCACAATAGTGGCATCAGGTAATATATGTCTTAGTAATACACACCCCTTTCCATTTCGTGACAACCCTCTGCACACTCTTCATCTTAAACTCTAATCACTTTTGAAAAGATAATGCTATCGCTTCGAAAATTGGGATTAATCTTAACAGAATAATTATTGTTGCAGTGGTTAACATTTGTTCTTTTTGTGGGAGGGGGTTCTATTCATCGCGCAGTTAGCGTGGTTCGGTAAAGAATAAGCGCTTCGAAAGAGTCTCACTTCAGAGCCTCTTTTTTTTTTTTCAATTTACATTTTCCAGAGTGTGTACATGCTTTCCGATATTTAGATAGGTTAGTGCAGTCATTTGAATTTAGCAATGCATTATTCCAAAACTCCTCTTTTAAAATCTGCCCTTTACTAGCAGGGCTCCATTGGAAAGCAGGCCTTGCGGCTTGAATGGGACTACCCTGCTTTTATATAGAAGACAATAAATAAATAGATTAATAAAAACTAAGAATCCATATCTGGTGACCATTGTTGGTTTTGTGATGGAGGTTTAGATATTTCACTTCAGGTCTTAAGCAGATGTATTAGGTGCGAACGACCCCTCCTCTGTAAGACCTACCCCATCCCTGCAAAGACGAGCAGCATGTGCTTGAATAAAACTGACTATATTTTGTTGCTTGTTTTGCTTTAATCACGTAACAATTAAGTTCATCTAGTAATGTCATGTTTATGGTTGTCTGGTATTTGTTTGTCATTTGTTTTTTGGTTTTTGTTTTTCAATTTACTTTAATACGAATGATCTTGTAGTTATAAAACCGAAAAAGTTACATTATCTTTAGAGGGAAGATCCTTTTTAGCTTGAACACTGCCCATGTAATCATATATTTCTACAGTAACTTTAACTGCAAACGAGGATTTCACTTCTCAACTATAAGGGTTTGAGGACGTTCCTCAGCTGAGTTTGTGCGCATCCTAGCTGCGCAGGTTGGCAGTCATTTAACAAAGAGCGTAGAATCACACGAACAAGTAATGAGCTAGCTGAGCTGAGCAGCTGCTAGTAGATCGAGCTAGAGTGTGGTACACACACTTGTACGGATACCTGACAGCTCCCCACCGCGGCCGCGCTGGGCGGCCTCGCTCGGCTCTCGTGCTGACTGTACGCGTTACAATCTGCACGTACTACGCAAAGTTCAGCGGTCCGAGCCGCATATACATGGTCATGGTAGCACAACACTGATGGACGGACTCGGGGAGCTTGGAAGTGGAACAGAGCTGTTTCAATTTTCATCCATAGATTTGTTTTGTGATATGCAGTTCATTGTCTGTTCATCAACATGGTCAAGTGGAGTGCTAAGGTACTTAGGGCCTATAGGCCCTAGTTGGGGACTACTAGCCTACTAGGTGTTAAAAAACAACAACAACACAAAACAAACATAATTATGACTCACATTTTATCTTTAGGTCTAACAACTAAAAGAATCTGAGTATCTCTGTTAAAATCTAAATTAGATCTAAACTGGTCATAAATAATGCAATATTGTTTGTTTGTTTTTGTTTTTGTTGTTGTTTTTTTTGGTTACAAAATAAAAGGTCACGAAAGTATTATCAAATAAGTATTTATTACTTTCACCATTCAGATATTAATTTTTGATTACCAAATCTGGTGTAACAAAAGGAGAATCAAAGATATATATATTTTTTTTTTTCGGGGGACGGGGTACTCAAGGTACATCTCCATAGTTTACAACACGCACTTTACCAACCACTGCAACAACCAACACATGCAATCTACAATCAACGTCATTATATTAAGATTTGTTTTTCCTTTGGAGGACCGTCAGACTAATGCCAAAACTCCCATTTCCTTATATTTCTTCTTCTTCCTCCATTATCACTTTCTGCACATGGTTACAGCAAGTGGGTAAAACAAACAACAAACAAGCATAATATCAATGTGGAGTTTTTCACGCTTGCGTAAACTCCACATAATATCATTATGGCTAATGTGTAAGGGGAATAATAACAAAACGCGCAAGGACCTTCCTTTATTTTTTCACCATATCACTGCAATTGTGACACGTTTTTTGTTATCTGTTTAAAAAAAAGAAAGAAAAGAAAGTGGGGTTTTGAATGAACCGCATGAGATTCATGCATTCTAGCAGGGTATATATCCCTTACGATGATTTCTGTCGCAAGGAGGCTCTGTTAGCACTAAAACGAGCACATGAACCCCCCCCCCCCCCCATTTTTACAATTGTTCTGCTTTAAGTAACCCTTCTTCTACATAAACATCTACGTAAACATGATATGGGTTTTGAATGTACAGCATGACAGTCATGAACCCCACCTAATCGCACCCATCGCACGACAGGTTTATAACCAGATTTGGGGGTCCTAAGATGATTTCTATCGTATGAGGGTGCTGCCAGCACACACAAAAAAAATAAAATAAAATAAAAGATAGCACATGGACCCCCCACTTTTTATTGTTTTTCTGGAATAAGTAAGCCTTCGTCTACCTAATACAATTTGGACAAGTTTTGTGAAAATGACGTTGGTTTTGAATGTACAGCATAAGTTTTATGAACCCACCCTGGCAGGCCATCCCTGCATAACTGATCAGATTTTGGGGACTTACGATGATATATGTTGAATGGGGACGCTGCAAGCACAAAAACGAGAACATGAACCCCCACTTTTTATTGTTTTTTTTTCTGGAATTATTAAGGCTTCTTCTACAATTTGGTCAAGTGTCGTGAAAATGACATGGGTTTTGAATATACAGCATACGTTTTATGAACTTTGTCCGTTATCTCACCCCTAACAGAAAACGTCAATGAGAAGGATTTGAGAGATTTCGGTGTTTTCTGCCGCGTGGGGGCGCTGCTTGCTCAAGAATGAGAGTGTAAACCCTATTTTTAAAACCTTTTCCTCGTTTTGGGTACCTTTTTCTGCAATTCTTGCAAATTTGGAGAAAATAACGTGGATTTTGAAAGAATTATGGGGATTTAAGTTTATCATTGCAGATTTTGTTGCCAATCATGGTCTTGATCCTGTAACGCTATCATTTTGGTACAGGACGGCAGATTAGTCATAATATTCTTCTAAGTCCCGTAGAAGAAAAACAAGCACATGAACTTAAAGTTTTATTTAAGTATTTTGGCTTCGGATGGGTCAAAGTTACGGTATGGAAAGTTTGAAGAAAATTACATGGACTTCACTTTAACTGAGGAACGTCCTTAAACTGTACTCAAACAAGTTTCCATTTTGTTTTCTGTATGTTCCTGTTTTCAGAATCTGTGACACCGTTTTCCCGTTGTTTTTGAAATGTTCCGAACTTTTTACAAACCTCCTTTTTTTTTTTTTACATGACCAAGATGAAAGTGTCAATGTATATGGATTAAGGCAGTCAATTTCCCGAAATAATGTACAACGGTAATGATCAAGCGGAGCTATAGCAATACTTCGCTTTTGGACATTAGTAGTAATTTCTTGCGCTTAACTATTTATGTGCCATGTTCGCACGTCCCACTCCGTCAACGGCGTGCCAACTTCGCATAATCCACTCAAATGCACTAATCCTCTTAAACCAATCGATAAATCGCATAATTCCGCAGTACAATGAAAGCTTTTCTCTTCTTTTTGTTCCACTTACATACAGCTTACATTCTATGTGGTGATGGACTATCAAGCGGTGTTCCCAACTAAATTTGAGTGTAAATTTCAAGTTTCTCTCACGGTTCCATGTGCAAAAGTCATGCCTTTACAGTAATGTAGCAACTGGTCATTAAAAAATAAAGGGAAATTGATTTGTCATACAATTTATATCAAATCAAAGCTTGGCATTCCTCTTCAACTTTGCTCACTATTATGTCCAGCTTAACAGAAACTTAGAAAGCTTAACAGAAAGCTTAACAGAAACATAGGAAAAAAAGACAGAAATCTTTCTCGAAGCCTGACTACCTTCGTATCTCAAGATAACATGGCACACAGGGCGTTTCCACCATAGCAAATGCAGAGTTAAAGAGATGATGGGATATGAATACTTCTCTTTGCGTGCATTAGTCACATAGAACGTCGGGTTACCAGGTACTTATCGAGACGTAACTAGGGAAAAGCTGAATTATGGAGCTGGTGCATGGAAAAATTATTTACCCATTTATGCGGAGAGGCAACCCGGTTATCATTACTACCCAATCAAACGGAGAACCCATTCAAGCGATACCTGATAACATGGAGAAACCTGTATTACCCTGTCAGCTTTGGTCATCGTGCTGCCATTTCAGTTCCCCAGACTCAGCTAACATTCTCATGCGTCTACTCTGAAAGAATGTTACAGTGTAACATGAAGAGAATCGCCCCTTACTTAACCCTTCATGATGCATTTCCTTTTAGAATTTTACACACTTCTATGAATGGGAGAGGGCAATGGAGGATGTGCGTTATTTGTCATCATACAGTCCAGCACATCCTCAACAAGTGCAGGACAGCTTCGTGGGGAATAGCTAGGATTAACAGGATTCGCAAGTACCTCGACGCTTCTGCCACAGAAAAGCTTACCCATGCATTCGTGTCATCTCACCTTGATAATTGTAACCTCGCCGGTTTACCCAAATCCCATATTGCACCCCTTCAACGCATCCAGAACAGCGCTGCCAGAGTAGTCACACGTTCCAAGAACTTTGTACACATTACCCCAATCATCCAGTCACTTCATTGGTTGCCAAAAAAGGAACGTGTTATCTTCAAAGTTCTTCTCCTTGTCTACTAAGCTATCCATAACCAACCCCCTTCATACCTACAGAACCTAATCTCTCTCCGATCCTCTTCAACTTCTGCTGCATCTAGACGTCTGCGCTCCCACACTACTGCCCATTTATAATTGTTACCCGGACTTCGCACTAAGACACGCTACGGAGAACGCTCATTCGCGGCTATCGCACCTATTAAAGGCCCCAGTTACATAATGCTCTGCGTCCGGCGTCACGTCCCCCCAAAAAAAGTCATTTTTTTTTTTCTGCGGATTCCCGCGGGTCTTTTGCCGTCACCAGAAAATTTGTACAAAACATACGGGGGGGGGGGGGGTGCGGGCGATACGGACAAATATGACCAGATGTGAATACTTGCGTCCACTTGCGGATATTCTTACGAATTGGCACATAATATTTCTGAACACTTGCGGAAAGTTTCGGATATTTTCGGATAGTTACGGATAGTTACAGATTGTTATGAAGAATTATGTACAGTATGGTTTCCTGTGACGATCCCTGCTAAGGCAGTGTATTATGACAGCAATGTTATCACATATTGGACAGTCTTACATTGTACACTGGGGAAAACTGAAATTGAAATACGTACGAGTTGTGAGAAAAAAAAAAAATCGTAATCGTTTAAAGGGATAGTACAGTATTGGTGGAGATGAGAATTGGGCTTTTAACTTTTTGCGAGATACCAAGAAAACACTTATGATATAGTACAGAGCATACCATTTTAAGAGGAATTCAAAGTTTATTTGATGAAAATCAGGTTTGGAATTACTGAAACATCCGAAAACAAAGTAAAACAAAGCGATCGTAATAAAGTGTGGGTCCCACACTTTATTAGAATCGCTCTGTTTTGGATATCTCAGCCATTTCAAAACCAATTTTCATCAAATAAATGTTTAATTCCTCCTAGAATTACATGCTCTTTCATATTTCATAAGAGGTTTCTCATTATCTCACCAATAAATGTTAGAAACCTGTAATTAGGCCTCAACCAAAACTATACGATCCCTTTAAATTGCTTTACAGTAATAAAAGATATATGAAATTTTGAACTTAAAGTTTAGATTTTATTTGTGTAACTCAAATATGAATAAGCTTCATAAATGTAAAGAATACATAACACAATTCTACCACAAATAAATACAATATAGATCGATAAGTTAAACATTAGAGTAAGAAAATATTGTTACTTACAGTCATGGAATAGAAAACTGTGGTTACGCTGTCCTTGTGCAGCCATATTCATGGCTTATATTGGGTTATGTTACTGAGATTTTTATAATAAAGCATTGCTTATTAGATTTCCATTGAAAAAAAAAAAGACATCAAGACTTTCAAACACCCTCCCACACCCAAGTACAATGTATACAACAACAACAACAACAACAAAAAAGATGTAATACACATTCCATGGAGCGCAAAGCGAGTAAGACTATAGAGAAATATTAAATTCGTTCTCATTTTATATACAGTAGTTATCGCTGTCCCAAACCTTCCCCGGCCAGAAAAGTGAATGAAATGCTGTCGCGCCATTTCCTACCCAAAATATTGCCTTTCGAAAAATATATATGTCAAGGAGTGCAAGAAAAAAGTTCAGCACCAAGGGTCACCCGATGTCATGAGTATATGGGTGCCACCCAAAATGACCATTTGTGGGAGAAATTTCATAATTTGAAGAGTTTGTTTGCAAAAACCGATAAGTCCATATTTGTCAAATGGAGATATTTGCGATTAAAGGCCAAGAACAACAAAGAGAATAATAAGAAAATTTTTGCTTCTTTTGACCATAACTTCAAAAATATACCTTTATATGTAGTGACCAATATATCATTTCAAAGGTATCATTTTGTACTTTATGACAGAGACCGTACTTCAAAATCTTCAAAAATGGACTCATCGGTTTTTGCAAACAAACTCTTCATTTGATCATGCGGGTCTGCCTCTCCAGCGCTCTGACTGTAACATTCCTTCAGGTAAATGCTCTGCGGCTTGGCAACATGAATTGTGTGGTTTCCCACGAGTCTCTGTGTTCCCATGCGAGTGGAAAACGGAAAACGTCGAAGGACGTTATCGTCCGAAGCATCCATAACTGTCCGCAAATTTCCGTAAGCGGACGAGAGTGTTGTGATACATTAACTTGCGGTTACTTTCGGATACTTACGGTGAACGTGAACGCAAACGGACGGGAGGTTTTTTTTTTTTTTTTTTTTTTTTTTTTGCGGATGGTCTGCGTCCAGTCAACGGATAGTTACGTTCAGTTACGGATAATTACGTTTGGTCACGGTTGCTTGAGTAAGTCGGCATCCGTAAAATCCCTCTGCGAAATTTTGAACATTTTAAAATTTCACAGCCTTGCCGCCGTAATTTTGAGTTTCTTTACGGATGAGTTACGGACAGTTACGTCTACTTACGTCCGTGCGGATACCTGCGTCCACGCAGCGTCCCCCTGCGTTCACTCATCCGTATCTGTGAGCGGTTGACGTAACCCATCGTTAAGCACTGTGTGACTGGGGCATTAGCTTTGGAACAATCTACAATTTGTACCCATTCATATACGACAAGCCCCATTAGTAGAATCGAAGACCTGAATATAAGAACGACCCAAGTCCAATTTTTGGCCAAATTCAGTTTGACATGGGAAATCGTAGCTTAAGCATGGACTCATCTTGTATATAAATGATCAATCTTAATTACCCCCGAAAGTGCCTGAAATGAATGAGTTAGATTTTGTATTAATGTAAGAATGAAGGACTTGGGTCATTCTTACATTCATATAATAGCTTCCTCTCTCATCCTTCTCTCAACTCTATAGCAGAAAATCATGTATATGAATCAAAGAACGACCCAAGTCCACCACACAAAATGGCCTCTCCACAATTAATGTAAATGTTAATTGTCATAATAATATATGTTCTAATTTGTATATACAATGTTGCCTTCCCATCACAGTTAAATAGAATTATTATTGGACAAATAAAAAATATATGAAGTTTTTTTTTAGTTCACTCGAAATGGTCTTCCATGGACTTGGGTCGTTCTTATATTCATATACTCAATCATTTAAGGCACTTCGATTGCTTCCCTAAGTTAATGTGTTGAGTGTAATTCAAATATTGTATTTATTTAATGACTGGTACACATCGATTTATTTCATGTTATTCTTACTTATATTTTGGTCTGTTTGTTTTCCCTCATTTTTCATCTTTCCTTTCGTCCTTTCCATGTGCACTTAGAAACATTGTATTAAGTGCATTACAAATGCAATGTATTATTATTATTATCATTATTATTATTATTGTTGTTGTTATTATTATTATTATTATTATCATTATTATTATTAGATAGACAAATAATCAGTGATATATATATATATATATGGGTCAGAATTTTCAACGATGTACAATTGAGCCAAAACAACGCAAGATTTAAAAAAAAAAAGTAGGAAATTCTCCAAATAATTTAACTAATCTGAGAGTGTATAATTCATGTTTTGATATGAACCCAAATATACTAGGATTTTCCCAGAGGAACAAGTTCACCAAGTTTACCGTGTCCAGAGCAGCAAACGTCCGTGAGGAATAGTACTGCACATACATTTGAATACCATTTAGTATAGCTTGCAGCGATCTGATCCAGTTCAAAATCGTAATAAAATATCTTAAGGGACATGTGTATGTGTTGGCAGAATATCAAGCTTGTACTCTTAACCTGTACGACATGGTACACAACTGATGATTTAACCAAATTCGTCATTTCTGTTGAAATGTTACTCTTTCGCTAAACACTTTCTGCAATTTACGCGCATTTTACAGAAACTCAATATTTCGACCTCTCATTTCACTGCCCCATATTTTAATCCTTACTCCCCAATAATAAGGTATTTTTTTTTAAGGATGCATCTATTCTAGGCAATCTCTTTCACCCAACAAACATAGCATAATATTCGTCACGGAGGTTCGCATATAGCTCATGGACGTTCGGAACAAACTAGACATTGGACAATGCAATTCTCTTGAGTTGGAAACGCATTTTATTCACAAGAAACAGCGATTTCATGTAGAGAACAAACTCCTCAGCAAAATCTTAAATAAATATTACCAATTCTCATTTATAAAAGCTTGCTTATCTTCCCATGCTGAGGAATCAAAGAAAACACCTTTTCCTTCTCTCGTAAATGAACGTACAAACATACGCGTAATATCAGTGACGTAGTCAATCCTTGAGAACGAATATATCTATAAAAATTTCTTAATCACGAAGTAAAGATTCAGGTCCTCAATTTGATATCTACGTCTATAGTGCAAAATTTGCTTATAACGAACATGTTCACAGCTAAATATGACAAAGAACTGACATAGAAAAACAAAAGAAATGTGTTCCGTTATCGGAATACAAAGTTTAGCTGGGTAGGCAAACGAATACGTTTCAATGTGTATAGGAAGAAATCCCTCTGTGTTAGCTCCTTGCGTTACTCACTGTTACTGAGGAAAATTCGCGTTATCATATTAGTAACAAATGATATAAGGTTCGATACTACGAAGTTTTGTCATAACAAGACACAGTAAGTCCATATAACTTGGATGGATGTTTGTGACTTCGATATCATACAATATGGTTCGCAAGTTCATTTATCCAAATGTGGAGAAACAAATAAACAACCAAAGCCTCCAGATTTAAAAACATCATAGTAATCGTTTTCATCTTAAAGCGACGTTCAAGACAATTTTCATAATTTCACATCATGTAGTACATAAATCAACAACTCCGTGTATAGATTTGTGGAATTTATTATGGTTCTTGAGCAGAGAAACAATACTCTGAAAAACCTTACACTGAACAAGGATGATGACATAGGAGGCTCACATATTTACGAAATGTAGCAGTGTAATTTCCATTACAATACCGCTTGCTTGCGAGTTCACCTGAGCATAATCTATGCATGCCTTGTTCTTTCGTTCTGCTTCCTTGAGCCCAAACTCATGCATTCTTATGTTACTCTGCATGCATTCATCCTTGTTCATCGCAATTTGTTTAAATTTTGAAAGTATTCTTACTTTTCATCTTAATTATCATAAATTCTGAAACTCTGTCCTCAGTTTCACTAATTTATAGTTGTTTGAATGTAAAAATCTGAAAATCACCCGGAGGTGTCCTTTAACGAATATCTGGCCCATTCCACTTTTATAAGATCGGACCTAAATAACTCTTTATGTGCCATGGTGGAAACCCCCTGTGTGCCACGTTATTCTGAGACACGAAGGTAGTCATGCTTTGAGAAAGAATTCTGTTTTTCCAATTTGTATAACTTCTACAAATTTCTGTTAAGATGGGCGTAATAGTAGGCAAAGTTAAAAGAGGAATGCCAAGCTTTGTTTCGATATAAATTGTATGCCGACTCTATTTTCAATTTTTTCGTTTAGTGACCAGTTGCTACATTACTATAAAGGCATGACTTTTGCACATTAAACCGTGACAGAAACATAGAATGTACGAGTAAATCTAGCTGGGAACATCGCTTGATAGTCGATCACCACATAGAATGCAAGCCGTATATGAGAGGAACAAAAGCACGAGAAACGCTTTCATTGTGCCGCGGGATTAGCAGTAATTAGCGGTTTATCGATCGGTCTTGGCGGCTTTGTTTGTTGAGCAGAATATGCGAAGTTGGCACGCCGTCAACTGAGTCTGAGGTGCGAACGTGGCACATAAAGAGGTAATAGTGAGCCTTAATATTTGATTTTTGGATTAACAAACTTTCGGAGTAAGAACAATTGTAATAAGAAACCTCCTGAATTAACTATGGACCTTTTTTTTTTTTTCATTTTCGGAATAACAAACCTTTGGACATTCGGAGTAACGAATCTTTGGAAGAGCGAGCGTATCAAAGTTCGACCTTCAACCTATTACTAAATCATCGCTTTTTTAAACATGTGTTTTCAAAGTAAGCTCAAAACCACAAGCAAACTGACAATCTTTTTGTCTCTTAAATGTAAACTTAAAAAAAAAAAAATCTGGGACAGAATTCAAATTAACATTGATTTTCAATGATGAGTATAAAAAACATCATGTCATGATAAACGCAGGATTTACTTGTTTTTACCAGACAATAATTGTATACTGCATTATTTTTGTTCGCTTATTACGACGTTTCGATGAACAACAAAAATAAACCAAAAAAAAAAAAAAAAAAAAAAAAAAAAAGCTCTTCCAGAGGAATTCGGTATAACGGGAGTGCACTGGCAATTCTTTTCTCTGTGTGTTGGAGCTCGATCCCTGCTCTGTTTTTTTTTCTCATTTTCATTCAACTGCTTCCAGTCCTTTTGAAACTTTTCTTCTTGATCTATGCCCATTACAGACTTCTTTCGTCATTTCATCTTTTTTGTTTCAATATAATTATTCTGAATGTGAGTGCGTAGCACTTTTCGGATTGGTTTGTTGGTGTGTTTTTTTTTTTTGTGTGTGTGTGTGTGTGTTATTTTTGGTCGCAGCATGTTGAGACTACTTAGGGAATGAGAGAAAAATCGTTGTGAAGAGAAAAATACGAATGCACTAAGGCATAAGATATTATGACAATTACAGCTAACGTCCGTGATAGAGACCAAAACTGCATGTGTTCTGTTTGAGATGGCATCTACCTTTTTCAAAAGATATACACGGAGAACATCTGTCACTAAAAAGTGACACTGTTCCTCTATTTCCTACTTTGTAATCATGGGCTTCTGCTACCAACGAACATCCGTGAGCAAAATGTTTACCTTTTGTTATTACAGGTAAATTGAATGCTGAACGTTATTTACTTTTCGGTATGAAACACTTAGTGATTTGGTAATATTTTCAAGTAATATTAACTTAATGTACAGTGATATATTTGTAATTATCAGAAATTTCCATTTTCGGACCAAACGTCCGTGAGCGAAACTTTCAGAACCTATAACAGTGCAAATTGTCTCCAAAACCTCATCAGAAAGAAATTTAAATACACAGAAATTACAGATTACCTTAAATTCCATTTTCAAATTATATGGTTTTCAGTGTTTAGCTTTTTTTTTTTTAATTAGAGGGAAAACAAGCTTAAAATTGCGAGTAAATTTTGAGTTGCTCGTTCATCATGATCACATATGGCCTTAAAAATTCTGAAACTACTGCTCTAAGCTCATTGTTTACTTTGTAAAACTTAATTTGTCGCTATTGGAGCTAAAAGCTTTAAAGAATAAAGGACACTTTCGAGACACGTTATCCCTATCGGTCGGATTGCATACGTCACGGACGTTCCCTGAGATTGTCACGGACGTTCGTTTTACTACTAGGGTCATGTTCCAGGACGGGTACCTAATCGACAGAGAGTACGTAACCTTGATAACTCTCTCAGAAATTGAAAAGGTATTGTCAATGCAAATTTTAAGAAATTTGGCACCCTTTCAACATATCTATTGCTAAGAGAGGGATTAGGAGGTGAATTTTCAGGGAAAATTTCAACTATTTGCCTGGGTTTCCGTGAATCGTATGGTCCAAGAACTGCAGACAAGCCCCAGTCCGCTCCAAACATGACACGCAGCTACTCGGCTAGAGAGCCAAAGGTAAAATGTACCTTCGCCACGAAAGCAAGATGGTGCACACTCAATAACATTTAAAACAACACTTACGTGTTTGTTTGTTTGTTTGTTTTTTTTTTGGTTTTTTTTTTGGTTTTTTTTTTTTGCTTTTGTTTTTTTTTCTCGGAGGTTCGTTTATAAAATGTGATTTCGGTTCGCATTTGTCAAGGGATGGAAATAAACTCAAAACATACATATTATCGTGTGGCTAGATCTTAGTTGATTACGACCCGGAATAATATCGCCAATAACGTTTGATGGGCTACGATCTTTATTAGTAAATAGCGGACGCACGTCCGTGACGAAAACTGAGTATCTTCTTGCATAAAAGAATGTTACGTCCGATGAACAGCCAACAGACGTACAATTTTTGCAGGATATGTACATACAGTGGAACACCAAGTTTTTGTATACATTATAGTTGGGACAACAAAATAGAATTTGCAGCAGCGATAGAAATAAAAGCATCACGGATGTTCGTCTGTTTAGGGCTTTGATATTTAAATTGTTCTCTGTAATTATGCGTGCTCATAAAGTTCTTATAATTTTGTGGTACATATTCATGATATGTCAGATCTAGAACACGGTCAGATATTAGATGCTACGTACCATAAGAAAAGCACATCATTGGTTTGAAAAACAAGAATTATTGTGAAAATAGCGTTTTTACCGTATTTTTACGCTTTAAGTCCTTGTCAAATGAAAAATATCAGTCAAAGTCAATCAAACCATACATTTCCTGAAAAGAAATTTACCAGGCTTTGAGATGACATGAATGAACCTGGTTCCTTAGATCATCCTGGTGTGCTCTAAGGGAAAGAGTGTCAAAAAGTCGCCAGACATTGATTTTTAGTTAAGAGCAGATTATTTATCTGAATAAAACAAAGGATACACTCTGGGAAGTGTGAACTGAGAAAACTGGCTATAAAGTACAGGGTCTATTCAAGCAGTTAATCTTTACCAAACCATGCTAGCTGCTGTATGCATTGACAAAAAAAAAAGTGTTGACCAATGGAGCAACAACAATATAGGGATTATTAGATTAAGCTGTAATTTAGCAGCTGAAAAGGTTCATCTGATTGGAAAATCAACTGGATGAGCGTTCGTTTTATCACAATCAATGGAAATTACCTTTACTTGACAAGACTTTCGCCTGCTGACTCTGCAGGCTATTTCAGATCGAGCGTTGTGAGAAGGACTTCCCACGAGCCGACGTAGCTGGCGCACGCCGATCTAAGAGAATGGAATGGTATATTGAGGAAAGTGAGTATAAACACAAGCTCTCATAGGGAGAAACCTCAGTTCTACCAAAAGGATTGAGTTTTGCGGTTGCGCCTGAAACTCTGCCAATCGAGGAATTTGTGGTGGCGACGGAACAAGCCACAGCAGTTCTCAAGAAGCCCCAAGCCGTCCTTTTGAGAAACGATGTCTTGAGAATACAAGACCTCCTCAGCCGAACATCAGCGCAGACGAAAAGAAATCCTTGACAGAACTAGCTTCCAATAAGGAAATTACCATCCTTCCAGCAGATAAGGGGAAAGCTACAGGGGTCATGGACGCTCAAGACTACAAAGACAAGGACAGTTCCATGTTGGAAGATGCTAATCTTGTGACCCCACTTCCTCTTACAAACGGAAGTTAATAGCGCTACTTAAGCCGCTTAAAGCTCACAAAAAGATCACTTTCCAACTGTATGACTACCTCTATCCAACGGCTAAGAATGTACCACGTCTGTATTGTACTCCTAAGACTCACAGGAAAGGCTTCCCCCTCCGCTCCACAGTGGATTATATTGGATCTATCGGGTACAATACCTCAAGGTCATTAGCAGACATATTGTCATCGGTGGTAGGGAAGACAGATCACCATGTATTTAATTCCAAGGACTTGGCAGAAGAGTTCAAGGACATCACACTGGAGGAACATGAAGTTCTGGTCTCGTTCGACGTCGTGAGCCTTTTCACCAACACCCTAATCAACCAATCTATTCAGATCGTAAAGGACAGACTTCAGAAAGATTCCGAACTACACAAGAGGACCAATCTCTCACTGGACGACATCATAAAGCTCCTCGAATTTATCTTGTCGACCACGTACTTCAGCTTTGACGGCAAGATATACCGCCAGAAATATGGAGCAGCTATGGGCAGCCATGTATCACCCATTGTCGCAAACATCTACATGGAATACTTGAAGAGTTTGTTTGCAAAAACCGATGAGTCCATATTTGCCAAATGGAGATATTTGCGATTAAAGGTCAAGAAAAATAAAGAGGATAATAAGGAATTTTTTGCTTCTTTTGACCATTACTTCAAAATTGTACCTCTCTATGTAGTGACCAACATATTGTTTAAAAGGTATTATTTTGTACTTTATAACAGCGACCGTACTTCAAAATCTTCAAAAATGGACTTATCGGTTTTTGCGAACAAACTCTTCACTTGGAAGAAGAAGCCATCGCCTCCGCCCATGATGACATCAAACCTAGAGTTTGGAAACGTTATGTGGATGGCATCCTTGCCATCGTAAAAGCGGACCCAGTCGACAGACTCAAGGCACACTTAGACCAAGTTGATGACACAGGCAGTATCAAATTCATCCATGAGCTGGAGGTTGATAATTCCATCCCTTTCCTGGACACCAAAATCACCAAAAGACCGGATGGCACAATCAAGATGGTCGTCTACAGGAAAAAGACACACACGGGACAATACCTGAATTTCAAATCCCACCATCCACTCCACCGAAAATTAGGGGTCATCCGCACACTCAGGGACAGCGCACACAGCATCGTCACTGAGGAAGCAGACCAGAAGGCAGAGGAAGATTACATCCAGTCCTCTCTCAGGAAATGTGGATACCCTGGCTGGTCCTTCAAGAACGCCAAAAGGAAAAGGGAGGATAATCAAACCAAAAAGAGCTCACAGACCAAACCAACCGATCAGAGCAGTTAATTGGTAACCATCCCATATGTAAAGGGTAACTCGGAAGCCTTGCAAAGGATTTACCAGAAATACCACATCTCCACAGCATTCAGGCCACACAAGAAACTCAAGAACATCTTAGTCCACCCAAAAGACAAACGATCCATCGATGACCAAGCGGGGTAGTTTACCAGATTTCGTGTGGTAACTGTGAAAGAAGCTACAGAAAATTCGGTACCAGAAAAAAATGAACACAAACTAGAGGTAGACACAGTTAGTGCATCCTACTACACAAGAGGAAAAAGAAAGGAATCCACCTCCAACATGCACGAGTCGGCCATCAGTGACCACGTGGCCAGTGAAAACCACCACATCAATTGGAAGAAGTGTTCCATCCTAGCCAGAGACTCTGGAAAAACCTTACGCTGAATAAGGGAAGCAATTCACATTCGGAAACAACAAGGGAGAACCTTCAACCGAGACCTGGGACAATACTCACTTTCCTCAATATACGATCCCATTCTCTGAGATCGGCGTGCGCCAACTACGTCGGCTCGTGGGGAGTCCTTCTCACAACGCTCGATCTGAAGAATCCTGCAGAGCCAGCAGGCGAAAGTCTTATCAAGTAAAGGTAATTTCCATTGACTGTGATATAACGAACGCTCATCCAATTTAGCTTGGTATATTAGCACATTATGTTAATGCTTAATGCACACTTTCGATGCAGTAGCATCTCTTCAAAATTATTGGAGTTGACGGTGGAGAGTATGGGCAGGGTTTTTTTTTAAGAAATGAAAATATTATCTATCTTTTTTAAACACCTTATCACACTATTCCACCAAAAAGTGTTCGAGAAAAAAAATGCTTAAAACACAAACTCCTGTTCATATTATGATCACAAACTTTAACATAATGTAAGGAAAACTTGCTCTTTCAGAAAATATGATTAAATCACTGTCACTCATGTTAATCAGGGAGGCCTATCATAATGTTTCAGGCAAGTATTGTATCCAAAAACAAGTACGCAAAATAATAAAAGTTGTTAACTCACTGTCCTTCCAAATAGGAAACAGTTGCTTTAATAACACTAGCGATTTTTAATGGAAACAGAAGGTTTCGCCTATCGCCGATTCATTCAATTCAATTCAATTCCATTCAAATAACTTTATTTTCATTTAGACAAATACAAAGTAATATTCATAACGCTTACATGACAACATTTATATTAAAAAAGAAATGAATCACATGATCTTCAACAAAACGTGAATACTATTAAAGCACTATCAACTTTACACATTCTCACGGAAAAGAGGAAATCACAAGAGAAGTATAGTTTGTAAAATTTGTGAACTACTCCGGGAGGCGAGGGCATCTCAAGATCCGTCAATTTATTGTCTAAGCGGGGGAAAACTCCATGATTATCTCGATTATTATAATCATAATTCAAAATAATATATCGTAATATTACTACACAAATGGCATTTCATGTAGTACCCACAACCAAAGTGTGATATTTGCAATAACTGTATTTAATTGTTCCATGAAAATGGGACGCTGCTTATACCGTTATAAACATTCTGTGTTTAATTTATTGAAGCAACATTAAATGCACAAGCGTGCTTTATTTTGTTTCATTTTACATTGGATTAAACCAAGTTGTCTAAACTCGCTTACAAATGTTCGCCATGACCTAGTAATGGTACATTTGAAGAATTTGGTTTTCTAGCCTGGCCACATATGGGAGCGCATATTTGCTAATAATAACGTTTATGTTTGTTTCTTTGAATCATGTACATTGCAGTCCGTTTAGCAAAGATCTATATATATATGTGATATTGCTAGAAAAAAAAATCTCATCTGTGTATGACATTTCGCTGAAAAAAAAATAGGATCAAACAAACAAGCAAACAAACACATTTTGATTTTTTTTTCTTTACATGTCCCTCATTCTTAGGACCAAACAATTATTGACTTACAGTTCCAAGAAAATGTGAAGTATTCTTTTTAAGTTCAGTTTTAATAATGACTATTTCGCAGCAGTACAGGACTCCTTGATTCCCTATGTAGTTTAAATCATTTTCACATAGATCATCTTGATAATAGTGTTAAGTGCCCTTCAAAAGGTTATAATGGGCACATATTTGGGAACGTGTCAACAATCCAGTTTGTTCAAGCTCTTCACATTGGAGACAAAGTTACCCTATTATGCAAATGCATTACTCTCAGACATAAGCACAGTTTGAGTCGGAACAACTTTACTTTGTAAAAATCCTATACAATGCAGATAGGATTCGTGTTGTCTATTATGAAAGAGGTTTCCATGCTGTAGTCTTATGTTGACCAAATGTCGATGTCAAGTTACATTATAGTAAAATAGTAATGGTAATAAATAAATGAATAAATATATTCATATAATATAATGTGATTGTGTGGGTTTATCAAATCTCAAGGAACGAAACTAAATGAAATACACATCATAAATAAACATCATTTAATGAATGTTGCAAACACACACACACACACACACACACACGGAGAAACCCTAAAGCATGTCGCAGCGTTTGTAATATTAGATTTATTTTTTTTTTTTACTGTACAGCGCCTATAAATGTGTCGTCAGTGATTTATTTGCCTCTTTCCTTTATATCGAATCAGCAGAATTACAATCCCGAAGTATCAGTGACTTAAATGAAGGAATTAAAAGGGGGTGTGGCTAGGGAGAAAACAATTTATTTGGAATCTTCGCAACACTTTTTTTTTTTTGGTTAATTTGGAACTTTTAAGTTTTGGACTTATTTGTTTGTTAGTCATCTTCAGTATAAACGGCATTCAAATCAAATCAAGTCTTATCTAAATCAATATAACGGATATGGGAGATTCTGTTTCAGAGACATGAATAAGTTTTCCTATTCGGGAAACGTTCAATACAGCATATATACTGTTAGGGATAGATAAAAAGACCTAATATCTTCCACCTACCTTTGCATACCCAACATAACTAAACTTGACAATGAAATGATGATAACTGTGTTTCGTGATGAGAGTTTGGCTTATGTTGATTTTGCTTCACTTGTTTACCAAAAAATGCTTGGGGTTTGTGATCGAAAAACGTGCAAGGAACTGATGCAATTATAACATTGACCTACTACACACATGGAGTAGTAACGGAGACTTTCTTTGATCCAATCATCACCACCGCCACCTGATTATGTGCATTTTGATGAGTACCTTCAGATGATTGGATAATGACAATTGTGCAATCGTACATCATCACTAACAAAAGAACCATTTCCCTCATCTTGTTTCGGTGATTTGCCTTTTTGAGACAGAAATTGTCTTTGAATAAATACAGATGACCAGGAGCAGCATACCCTAGCGACATGGCAAATTTTACGTCAAAGATAGGTAATGATTGCTGATTCGCACATTTTTGCACACGCATAAAACCTTGCCTCATGGCAAGTTTAATGTGTTCTCTACCATTACCGTCCCTTTTTGCTCTGGAATAAGCTGGGGAAGAGTGAAAAAATAATAAATCACAGATGACAATCATTCTGCAAAAAAATTTTACCTTTCTTTGAAAAAAAAAAAAAAAAGCTGCCTGCTTCTGCTCATATTGTATTTTTTCAGATTTCTCGAATCTACGCCGTGTTCTTTTCCCGGCTTGCTTGCGGCGACGATGATGGGACCGAAGCAGGAAGCATTTAAAAAAAAGTGTCTTCGCGGCTTTTTGAGATATATTGGTACGTGAATTGATTAACGATACAATGAATGTCCATGTGTAGTATAGGGTCCATGATTAGACCAATCTCACTGCTTGGAGGGGGCAGGGGTTTGGGGTGAAAGGCAATAAAATCCTGCATGAAAATCAGTCACTCGAGTTGAATTTACGGTTATGATAATAATGATAATGGTAATAATAATAATAATAATAAACATTCATGAGTTTATAATCAGGTACATTAAATACATGCCCATTATAGTTATCTGCATAAGTATCAGACCTCCCTATGTGTTCTGTATAAATTAGTATGTTGAAATTAATCTTCCACTTGCTTACATATTAAATTGTTATGCAGAAACAAACTTATAAGTATAGGCATTGTGCGTGTCAAGCAGAATACTTAACACTTGCATACAGTCAAGTTTGTTTAAGCGGACACCTGGTAATAGCGGCTATCTGTCTTTTTTTTTTTTTTGGGGGGGGGGTCAACTGACCTCATCCCCCCCCCCCCACCCCGTAGAAAAAAAAAATAAAGAACACGAGTTAAAAACCTTTTTCATACTTTCCCAGCCCCGTTATAACTGAGCGGTTAGGCAGTCTGTAATTCAGCGCGCCCTTGAAACGCCCATTGTTTCGGTGCCACATCCGGGGGTAAAACAAAAACAAACAAACAAAAAAGTCCTATATACTCCTATATATTGTGCAAAAAGTGTGGAAGGGGCAAGCATCCCCCCCCCCTTCCGTCGGGGCCGTACTATGTTCCTACGAACAAGACAGTAAAGTAATGAGGTAGCTAATATCCCTAGTGATGTAAAGCCATTCGTATTGATTTCAGAGCAAAATCAATCATACAAATACGACATTTTACAAGGGTTAATTCAGCATGCTGATACTGATGAGGACTGAATATTTATGGTATCGGAAAGCACGGATCACATTAAAATTGTTATGGTTACCTTCCAGGTTATTTGTAATATCTTGATTATGTAAACCCTTTAGGAATAAGAACTTGATTCGTGTACAGTGCTAGTAGGCCTACACTGTGATTATCTAAAGTATTGCAAACACTTGAATCGGTACTTTCAGCGATGTTTATCAATCCCCATTTTAAAATTAATGCATTGCATGATGATTTTTCACCCTTCACTAAGCGTGCATGCATCCATTCGTAGTATGTATAGGTAAAGGTATTCATAAACTTCCTAATTATGTCGACCTTTGATCGCGGAGAAAAACAAAACAAAAGAAAAACATAAAATCACACTTTAGTACTATGATACATATTGTCTTGGTGTGCGTGATTTGATCAGTAGTTGATCAGCGTGTATGATATATGAGCAAACAGACGAAATTATTTCTCATTTAACCTTGGACTGCGACATCTCCATAAAAATTGACAGTTTCAACACAATGTATGCCACGTGATCTGCGAAACAGGGATATATTGACAAACTAGTCAGCACACGGTTGATTTATAGGGAGGGGCCGCGCCACGTTATCAATCCCTCTCTACAAGAGAAAACTGTCTCAAAATGATCGACTGGAACAGACCTGAATTAATTTCATCTATATTCAAGAATGCGTATGTGCGAAACTTCTCAATGAGCATTATGAGGATAGGGTATAGGCCTTGGTTATTATCCGGACATAACCGCTGCAGCCAGGGATCTCAAATCAGGGACATCGTGATTGATGATGAATGGTTGACTTATTCTCTGAGCTACAACAGCTCCTACTGTTGGTTTCACTTTGCAAGATTTGGATGGGACTACCGTCCCCTTTTGGGATATTGTGGTGATCAAGAGATCATGTGAGAGACTTGCCGGACTTTTAGATCCAAATGTGATTATTTCAAATTTAACAGTACTAATTATTTGCTATGGATAGGAGACAAGACTTTGTTCTGTTTTTAACATACATCACGTCGGTGTTCTGTGGTCTCGTTGCAGAAGATAAGTGTACTCCTAGATTATTATTGTCATGTATTTATGTACCAACGTGGTGTAGATTACTTGAAAGCAATTTTAGAATACGTAAGTTTATCTTCTCAGAGCCGGCGAGAACTTAAAATCAACAGATATAATGTAATAATAATTATGTAATCATATGCGTAATAGCTGACAAACGGATTTGCATTGGAAGTGGTGGTTTGACTCGTTCAGATGTTAACTCCCCCCCCCCCCCCACACACACACACGCACACAAATCAAGGATATCAATAAAGTTCATTCCTCATCACTTTAATAATGAGCTCGTCATTGAGGATGGTATATACGCCCAATAAAGTACGACGTGTACAAGATTGATGTAAGTGTCTTGGGGTGGCCTGTGCGACAGTAAGTGTGACTCAGAACTTAACATTCCATTACGAGGCAAATAGTGTCCCACTCTGTTGAAAAGATTAGTGGAGTTCGAGAAGTTAGGGATTGAGAAATGACCGCATAAGGGAACCTTTTCACATTGTTTTAGAATTCAATACGGGTTAAGATGCCAAATCATTAAGTTATTTTCTTATTTGGTTCGACATTTCCCTCTACTTCTAACAATAATGAAAAACAGGGATTCGCTCTTATTTTCATGTCACACAAATTGAACACCAGCAAAATTGGTACTCATAAAGTTATGAATACACATGGCAAAAAGCCTTATAACAGGCAAATGGGTAGCCGTTTTATGAGGGGTGAGGGAACCAGTTTTAAAACAAGCAAATGGATAACCTGATGCCTTCATTAAAACCGTTCTTGATCTTCAGTATTGTTCTCTAATTTAGGAGAGAAAAATAGATTAAAGTACATCAATACAATTTGTATTTGTATTTGCGCTTGCATTTAATACGAGTGCGTTTTTTTCTTTTTCTTCAGGAAAGTATATGGAATTTCAAGACAATTTCAATACAAAACAGGCAAAGAAATTGCTCCGCGCGGGTTACGGGAACAGGAAGAGGTGTAGATGTATATGGGATGCATCTTGTCAATACAACAACAAGACATAAGGGCATTCCATGTCCTCTCCCACCCCAACCCCTAATATTTGGACAGGGGATTATTTTTGAAGCCCCCCCCCCCCCCCCCCAAAAAAAAAAAAAAAAATATGAACAATTGCGTGTATACGTTGTATGCATGTGCACGAAGCGGTCTTCAATTCAACTTCTTATAATTTTTTTTTTTTTTTATATTTCACCCAAATGTGCACCAGATCGTTGAATTTCAATTCTAAAATCGCAAAGCTTTTGATTGGGAAACAATATTTCCCCCAAATGCTGGGTACTGCATTAGTCTAGCTCTTCGTGAGATACGTCAAGAAATAGGGAATAATCATAGACATTCGTAAAATTCGACCGTTGTTACTAGGCATTTAATCCTAACCATATGCCATACCTAGCTACGAAGGTGAGAGACAGATAAAACTTCCCTATTATTCTCCTTTCATTTGTCTGTTTTACGAATAAGCACTTCTTTTTTATTCGATTCCATTTTATTTCATTTCGAACACATTATAATGACCGTGTCGGGGACTGAACACTGGCATTCTTATTCCCTGACATTGACGGCTTTAGATTGCTTTGTCTAGAGGACCAGCTTACTCTAAGCTTTGAGGTTGAAGAGCATCCTTACTGTCTAAAAACATCGAGTGAAAATATTCAGTCTTGAAGGAGTGAATACAGAAATTGAGTGAATTTAGAGTGAAATTGGATTGAATTTCGAGTGAAAATTTAGAGTGACCACAGGGATCATTTGAAGATTTTGGAGTGGTCCCTGCGGTCACTCTAAAACGGGTTAATAAATTTAAATATTTACTCAAAATTCACTCCAATTTCACTCTAAATTTACTGTTGTTGTTTTGTTGGTTTTTTTTGTATTCACTTCTTCAAGAGTGAATATTCTCACTCGATTCATTTCATTTTAATTGATACGAAAAGAGTAAACGAAGCTATCTAAATAAAAAGCTGTTTCGCAAGCCATGCAGAGCAAAGTATGGCTTCCATAAAAATGTATTACTTTAGCTCTAGCTTGCTTGAAGCGGTTACTTCGTTCAATGGCACCTAGATAGTTACAGGTGGCACACACAGTTTACCGTTTGGTGTATGGAAGTATATAATTAATTGCCTTTTTTTTTCTTCTTTTTTTTTTCTTTTTGGATTCACGTTGTCTATAGCCTCAGTGGTAGATACTGCCCCCAAAGTTCTAGGATGGAAATGGGACGACACCAGGCTGCCGTGTGCCTTCCAGGAGGCGGAGCCTCTCGCTGTGGCCTGGGTCAAGGAGACCATCACAGGTCAGCTGGAGACCAAGGCTAGATTCTTTGATGGGAATTTTGAGAGTAGGGAGGAACGCTTCAACATGAACTGGAACTTCAGCCTCGTCATTACCGATTTGGAGGTGGCAGATGAGGGTCTCTACATTTGTCAAGTGGCACTGAGCGAGTCTGAGGTTTTCGAGAATTCCACCTTTGTGACGGTTAACTGTGAGTAATGTGCTTGTCAACACACACAAACACACACACACCCTACACATACACATGGACACACACACATGCACACACGCATACACATTCGCATTTAGATATTGAAGTGAAAATAAGAACGATCATTTTGGACATTTACGAAGCGATGTGAAATAATAAAAATGACTGTATGACTGAGGGACATTCTCACTCGCTTGCTTGTGGGCAGTGTGACCACGTAGTTACTATGGTGTATGACTAATGGGAGTCAGTCCTTAAGATAATTTCCTGCGTCCTTTGTCATGCGCCACCTGATATTTATGGAGTAATAATAATAATAATAATGATAATAATGATAATAATAATACTAACAACAATAATAATACTTATTATTATCATTATTATTATTATTATTATTATTATTATTATTATTATTATTATAATGATAATCATAACAAGAAGAACAATATCAATGATAACCATAGTAATAAAAATACTACTACTAATAATGATGAAAGTGGGGAACGAAAGTCCTCTCTGCGACAGGGATCTTTTCTATTTAGTCAAAGGTTGACTTCCTCAAAATGCAGTATATTGTTAGCATACCATTTGTGACCCTGCACCTCAAAACAAACAAAAAGTCGCCAGACATGGATTTTTAGTAAAGACCATATTCTGAAAGCGCAGACTTTAAGCTTTAAAATGATGTATCACTCAAATCAAATGGACTCTCCTAACCTATCTAAATATTGGAAAGAAAGCACAAACTCAGGAAAAGTGTGAATCGAGAAAAGAGGCTCTGAAGTGCAGTGTCTATTCAAGCGCTTAATCTTTACCAAACCGTGCTGGCTGTGCGATGAATGGAACAAAAAAGAGGAAGTAATCCACCCGAGTACCAACAATGAAGGGATTATCAAATTAAAGCGAAACTAAGCATGCCTCATTAGCACATGCTGTCCATAATTAATGCCAACTTTCAAAGCAGTAGCACTATCCTTTCAAAAGTTATTAGAGTTGAAAGTGAAGAGTGTGGAACAAGGTTTTTTTTCAGAAATGAAAAAGGGATTCTAAAGACACACCTAATTACACTATTCTACCAAAAATGTTCGAGATAAACTGCTAAAAAACACACTTTCCTGCCCGTTTTATGATACCAAATTTTAGCATAATGTAAAAGAAGACCCGCTCTTTCAGAGAATATGAAAAAGTCAAGTTCGGCTAGGTTGACCCATTTCACTTATTTTCAGGCCTCACGCAAAATCAATGTGTGCGACTTTATGTTCGTTTTGAGGTGCACGGTCACATTTATTCAATCAACTCTTTCGACTTGCGCAACTAACGTTGAGACCAGCATAATAAGTGTCATTGATTGTTATATTATTAGAATACGGTGTGATTGGCCATTCATTTCGAGGCACATTAGTTGCGCAAGTCGAAAGAGTCCAAACAACACTTCACGCATCAGCCGTGAGAAGGTAACTGATGCATTCGCCATACCAAACGGCAGCACAGTGAAGTGAAACAGTCCTTCAGAAGTTACAAAGGTTGTTTTATTCCTTGTCAGACTTAGCCTTTGGACAAGGCCTCGCGCGCTGTTTGCCTCTCAACAGTGTCTGAAAATAAACCAAACTAATAGACTAACGCAGTGTGCGTGACAGCAGTGATCGCTGGACCGAGCCGCGTCAGCGGCGAGGCCTTTGCTAACTTGCGGAGCTCATTATGTATTCGCATATGCATAAGGTCTTACATATTCAGAAGCTAGAGACGATCGTGGCCAATCGTAATAGTTTTAAGCGCGGTGTATACATGGATTCGTTTATTAAATGGTGGGGGAATTCTATTCAAATATACTAAATCATTAATAGTATAAAATTCAATATTCTATTAAATATGGTTTTATTAATAACAAAAGTGTATTGAATGACTAGAGTATTCATTACCTTGATACTTAAGTAGGTCCATCGTAAAATTTTGCTCCGTTGTTTTTTTTTTTTTTTTTTTTTTTCCCATTTTAATAACCTACGTATAGTGGTTTGCGCGATCTGTTACGTATTGCACATCACGTGAACTTTGGACTGGCTACCAGTTACACATACTTTTAGTAAATGTACGTAAACACCTGTATGAATGAAATGAAAGTTCTTTGCCTCGATTTGAATGGCAGGATTGAGCTAGCTGCTGGTGAATTACATTGTGCCTCCACCAGCAGGTGAAACCTACTACGGTCGATGGAGGTTATGTTTCCGTATGTTTTGTCTGTCTGTCTGTCTGTCTGGTTGCGTACTAGATAACTTGAGACATAAATGAACACATTTTAAGTGACCAATGCTACCTTATACAACCCGACCACTTCTCATACCACAACAACAATCTCATGCCATACAATTATTATGAACATATTTATATACATATAGAGCATGCTGAGACACACCAACTTACATACACAAACACACATTCACAAACACACACACACACACACACACACACACACAATCTATACAAATTTATGTAAATGCATCACGCATATATTATTACACATATTCCTACATTGCATAATACATGCAGATGGTACCATCTTGCAGTTACTTAGCACTTGTCTGCTTGCCTAGGGCAAATAAAATTTTATCTCAGGCAAGCACACAACTAAATTGTTGCAGTCTACTTGCCCAATTGGGCAATTTAATCAGTGTAGCCTTTACTCTACTGAGGAAAAAAGGTATTCAAGTCATTGTGGTCCTACAATGTGTCTGGGGACAACTGTATTAATCTTCTTAAAATGCATGTTATGTGACACTGGACATTAGCTGGCTTAGAGAAACAAGAATGAACGTTGCACACACTATACATGAACAAAACCAATAGATATTATATATATCTCATCTTTAAAATAAAGCAAAAAAAATGAATCTACAAAATCCACATATTTGTGTAAACCACGCAAAGTAAATCAAAGTAACATTTCAGTACAATAACAATTTAATACAATTTTTGAATGACTACAACATGTAGCAATCTATTAATTTTTAATAGCAGAAGTATTGTACATTTCCGTACCATCACACTTTAATACAGTTGAATGTCAAGGACATTTATTTGTTTAAATTCATTTCTAATAGCAGAAATACAATGTAGTCATCATTCCCTACCCCCTATAATATTCAAAGAAGTGTCTGTGTGATCACAAGTCAATGTAAAAAAAAAAAAAATCCTCATATTTCTCAAAATACAAAAAAAAAGCTTCCAATAGTGCTATGTAGCGACCTTAAAAATGGATAAAATAAAAAGATGTAAACAGTAAAGCAAATCATTTCATATTCATCACAAATAGAAAATTTGGTAAAAATACAGTTAAGTTTGCATGGAGAATATCTATAGGTGGCATACAGTAATCAAGGTACAATCACAATACTTTAAAGTCAGTCCATTACTGTACTACTGTGCATTAACAAGTGTGTGTCATGTGTGTCTGTGACCGGGTATGCCTATATTCACCTGTCAGTCTATGTGCGTATGTGTGCATGTGTATAGCACACTATGTATTTTCAACAAATTCCTCAACTACCAGATTGCAGTTTCATATTACGTCAGAGCTGTGTTAATTCGGTTAGAAAAAAAAATAGGATATGAACAATTACTCATCAGGCAGTGCGATAAAACTAACCACAACCTCTTGTGCAAAATCATCAATATCATGTGCGTTCTGGACCAAAGTGGAATGCGTAGGTGATTGTCTTGTAATCTATGCCCATCCCAAATGGTATGGTACAGAAGAGGACCCTTACCCAGCCATCTGGTTCTGACATGAAACATTGTATTTCCTCCTTTATGCACTCCTTTCAGCAGTAATGGAATGATACATGGGATAGTGAGAGTTCTTTTCACCCCAGTTACGTGTCTTTAAAGTACCTACTGAAATCTCTGCACCGATGACGAATCCGGTAGAATGTGACGGTTATCTCAGTTTCACTATTTTGACTCAAGTAATTCTTTAACCAATGATGAAAAATTATCTTAGGATCTTCCTGAAGTGGCGAGCTGACAACAGAGTAGCGGATGTTGGGCCTATCTGGTGCCTGTATGTTGATTTCAAGATGCTGAAGGCCCAAACTCTCTCTGAGGTCATCTCTTGTAAGGCAAGGGAAGATGTAGCAGTCAAGCTCACAAGTGGTACATTACTTGGCATGACGGACTGCAGCTCTCCAAGTTGACCGTAACTTCCACAAAAGGCTTTGAATTAAAAAAAAAAGAAAAGAAAAAGAAAGAAAGAAATAAAAAGACTTCCAGTGATCAATCCTGATCAATCTACTCTGAATGCTTGACAGGTGATAGTTAAATTTATCTTTGCCATACTGAGGTACATTCTTCAAAAAATCAGAACACTTGTTTTTTTTTTGGGGGGGGGGGGTGGTGGCAAAAAAAACAAACATCAAATGATACAAGTTAGTTCATGAAAACAAAATGATAAAAATGTTTTATCAATCTCAATTTAAAGGGGATGGCTAGTAACTGATCATTGGAAATCAGTGGGAATGCTGGGGGATGAGTGTTTCAATCCTTGTGGGATTCATTTAAGAGTACATTATATATCTATTGTTGGGTGAAAAATATTTGCTTCAGAATGGTCTCATATTCAAGTAATGTGCAGCTTAAGGCCCCGCCACTGTAGAGGCATGCTAACCTGGAAACATTAAACTGCACATTACTTGAATATGAGACCATTCTGAAGCAAATCATTTTCACACAACGATAAATATATCATGTACCGTACTCTGAAATGAATCCCACAAGGATAGGAACAACCATCCCCCAGCTTTCCCACTGATTCCCACTGATCAGTTACTAGCCATCCCCTTTAACTGAGCAATTAAAATCAATGTCAAGTGCATTTAATATCAGCCCTCCATAATAGAAAACTAACAAAAACAAATGCACATCCAAAAATACAGCAACCCCCTCCCATGTTTCTAAAACATGATCGTAATCTGCATAGTGGTGTTGATGTAGGGAGGAGACTGACACAAAATATCCCAACTAAACAAAACAAAAAAGTGAATAAGAGAAAATGATTAAAGCCGGCAATCTGAAAAAAAAAGGTGTTGCAGCCTACAACCAGATCAAAGCAGTCAATTATAAACTTCTTTTTCTCCCTTTTTAATAACTACCCCTCCTCCACCTCATGACGGTTGTGTGAAGCAGATAATAAGCTAACCATCTGACAGCTTAGTGGCTTTCATCAATAACTCAGGAACTGAGATTTTCTTGTTGGGTTTGAGGATGAAAGAAATCAAAAAGCAAGATCACAGGCTCTTTCTGGACTCGTGAAGATGCACTGCACAGCCCTGGCTTTCATCAATGCAACTTCTAGCTGTAAGTGTTGCCTCTCCAGAGTATACAGCCTGAAGTCCATGGGTCTTCAATGATTGATGCTGTAAAGAATTGACATAAAATTGAAAATCAAATTCCCACAACTATTTCTAACCCTCCAAAAGAACACAAAGTGTTACTGTACAATATTGACAAACTAGTAACACGTTAAATCTGTTCTTGTCATGTACTGCAATGCAGTAGGAATCTAGATCTTCAGTGCTGAGAGACATTTTAATGTGATAAGCACTTATAAATATCGGAAATGTTATACCATGGAGCTACTAACAAACTGTTAGTAGCTCCATGGTTATACTTCACTTTATGAAATAACAAAACCTTTTGCAATGGCAGACCGGACAGTAATTGCCGACCCAAGACCCCACATACAGGTATACCAGGGTTTATGTACATTCATTTTGTGCATGCGTAACTTACATATATGTCATTAGCATTTCTCTCATGAAAGCATACGGTACCAAAATTGGCAAAATGTTCATAAATTACACACAGAAGCCCATCCCTCCCCCATTCATACGTGTATACCAAAACAGGCCCTGTGTTAAAGTTTGTAGCTTTGAAACCCTTCAACCACAAGGCTACGATTACTGAATAGGTCTACACAACATCACAGTGGAAAGAAACAGTTAGGCCCCCTATGTATTTGTAAACTTTCCACCACATGGGAAGGCTCTGCATTGATGATACACTTATTGAACTATTGACCTGTTGACCACTTGTGACTAAAAAGAGCTGGAATAGCAATTCATTTCGAATTCTATTGATACTAGACAGTCTAAAAAATTGATATTATGTTCATTTCTACTGCAGTCACAACTGCCTTTACGTCAGCGAAAAACTAGCCGGCTTGTTATCGTGTTCACACATTCAGGTGATACTCAGTTACCTGTGTCTTCATAAAGGTGCGATCACACATCGCCGGTTTAGATGGCGGTTCATGGCGGTTCTCAAACCGCCGTGAACCGTGTCCCCATGATGGCGGAAAGCACTTTGACTACGTTCTCAACACGTTTTGAACACGGAGCAAACGCGGATTGACGCGGTAGTAACACGTATCGTCCCGGAAGGTGGAGGAGTCCATACCAAGCCCATGTAGTTGGATGCAATCAGAGCCCTTTCACTTGTCCTCAATGGGTTTCAACAAGGAGCGTTTTGCTTTATTAGGTATATAAACACAATTTGAGTGATGCAACAAGCAATTATCTTCAAGTTTCAACGTGACTTTTCTCTTTCTCTTTTAATTTTTAAAATATCCGTATTAACTGTCATTAAAAAGACATACATATCAAAGCAGAATCCAAAATAGTTTCCAAAGTTTCCTGATCATTTGTAGGTTTATTTATCAAGTGATGTACAAGTACTTGCTTGTTTCAACATCTCTCTTTTTTTAATTCTTTCTTAATCAAGTTTTCACATAATTATTTCGCGTGTTGAATTTAAGATCTTGTTGCTTGTTTATCCATGTTTTCACAAAATTGCTCCTTCTTATCTTTCACAGCTTCTTGTGAAATATGAGCCTAGGAGAGTTCCTAAATTGTAAGGGGAATCTTTATGTGATACCCTCGATCCATTACGACAAACTAATATGGCAAACGTGGTTTATGCCGCCCCAGAACTGTGGACAGCATCCCAAGTGATAGAACATGCAAGTTCCATCAATAAGTCAAAAATGATTTTAAATACTTAACTGTTAAAATAGTAACATAGTGATTGTAGATGATGATTTATGCAGCATGTTACTGTTTCTGAAATTACCTTTGCCTGTTTATTTTTTTGTTCCCCCTCTAAAGCGCATAGAGGCCTTGCCAAAGGTATTATGCGCTATATAAGAACGGTAATGATGATAATATAATAATAATATCTTTAATAACAGTCAATAAAAAGACATATTATGTACATTATACATTATCAAAGAAGCATATATAATATTATGTGTATAGTTTCCTCTTTACTGACAGGTTCATGTAACATAATAATGGTGTTTTTTTTTTTCAAGTTTCAACATTGCTTTTCCCTCTACTCTCTTAAGTTTCAACATATCTGTATCAACATGCAGTCTTACAAAAATGGCATACATAATCACGAAAGCAGAACCCAACATATTTACATAAGTCTTCTGTGTGTAACACGTTGCTGGCCATCTTAAAAGCTGTTAAGTTTTGACTGAACTTACCTTTTAATGTAAATGATGTACTATTCAACATACCTAACAACTTTTTATGCCTCCGCCACGAAGTGGTGCCGGAGGCATTATGTTTTCGGGTTGTCCGTCCGTCCGTCCGTCCGTCCGTCCGTCCTTCCGTCCGTCCGTCCGTCCTTCCGTCCGTCCGTAATGAATTTTGTGGACAAGGTAACTATCAAAACCTGTTGAGGTATCCTTATGAAACTTGGCATGTATGTGTATTAGGGGGTGAAGTTGTGCCTATCAACTTTTGGGTGCACATGCTCAAGGTCAAAGGTCAAAAGGTCAAGGTCAAATACATAAAATTTCACTTTTCCACCATATCTATTGAATGCCTGAAGATATTTTCTTGAAACTTAGTGTATACATGTATTACCCAATTAAGATTCTCTGGTGAAAGTTTGCGTCATGAGGTCAAAGGTCAAAGGTCAAAAGGTCAGGGTCAAATACATGAAATTTCACTATTTTCGCCATATCTATTGAATGCCTGAAGATATTTTCTTGAAACTTAGTGTATACATGTATTACCCAATTAAGATTCTCTGGTGAAAGTTTGGGTCATGAGGTCAAAGGTCAAAGGTCAAAAGGTCAAGTAAAAAAATCAAAACTTCTTTTTTTTCTCCGTGCCTTGGAAAATTGTTCAAGGTATCTTCATGGAACATAGAATATACATGTACTGACTGGAAGTGATTATCTAGAGAATGTAGGGTTCATGAGGTCAAAAGTCAGGGGTCAAAGGTCAAGTGCAACACTTCAAAATTTTACTATTTCCCTCATATTTATGCAATGCCAGCAGGGTTATTATTTTTTTACACTTGGTGTATGCATGTGTAACCTAATAGAAATTCTCTGGAAAGTTTTTTTTTTCTTCTTTTTTGCCTCAAAGGTCAAAAGGTCAAAGATCAAGTGAAAGTGCTGAACTAACGTTTTCCTCCATATCTCGAGGTGGCTCAAGTTATCTTGAAACTTAGTACTTATTATGCATGTTCTACCTGAAAGTGATTATCTTATGAATTTTAGGGTCAAGGGCCTGATGAAAATGGTAACAATTTACTATTCAATTCAGAAATTGCACTTTTTCTCCACACCTGTACCTTGAAAATTACTCAATGCCTAAATGTATGAATGGGTCAAAGTCAAGTTAAAGTCCTTAAATCCCTAGATACATGCTCTCCTATTCATCCAATTAAACCTAGGTCAAGGAAGGTGAACATTCAACACATTTGTGACAAACTTGTCATTTCAATATTTTGCCAATTTTGTGAAAATGTAATCACACATTGTCCACATGTACTATCTAGACCTATTGGGAAAATCATGCATTATGGCGGAGGCATACCAGTCGCCAAAGCGACATTTCTAGTTGAACATTAAACTTTGTTTGTTACTGTATAAGTGTTAAAGAAGTAAGGAAACTGTAGCATTCAATATATTTGCCCGATCTTGCATTATGGGTTCATCTTTGCGTTTATCTCCATTTTTTATTGCTCCGCCACGAAGTGTCGCCGGAGCCATTATTCTCATTTAAGTTCATTGTTTCTTTTCGCTTGAAAATTATGGCGGTGTTAACAAGGTATTATCACAGATCTTGCGGTGCAAAGACGGAGGATGCCGTTCTTAACACGATGAACGGCGATGTGAACACGGTCCATTTCAAACCGCCTAGACCGCCACGAAAAATTAAACATGTTTAATTTTTCTGGCGGTTCCCCGCGGTTCCCGGCGGTTCTCGGGGTTCATGGCGGATGGGTGACGGATGACCACGGTTTGTGTACGGTGTAAACACGGTCTTTGGCGGAGCACGGCGATTTGCTGAACCGCCATGAACCGCCATCTAAACCGGCGATGTGTGATTGCACCTTAAGGTGCAATCACACATCGCCGGTTTAGATGGCGGTTCATGGCGGTTCAGCAAATCGCCGTGCTCCGCCAAAGACCGTGTTTACACCGTACACAAACCGTGGTCATCCGTCACCCATCCGCCATGAACCCCGAGAACCGCGGGGAACCGCGGGGAACCGCCAGAAAAATTAAACATGTTTAATTTTTCGTGGCGGTCTTGGCGGTTTGAAATGGACCGTGTTCACATCGCCGTTCATCGTGTTAAGAACGGCATCCTCCGTGTTTGCACCTCAGGATCCGTGATAATACCGTGTTAACACCGCCATAATTTTCAAGCGAAAAGAAACAATGAACTTAAAAGAGAATAATGGCTCCGGCGACACTTCGTGGCGGAGCAGTAAAAATTGAAGATAAACGCAAAAATGAACCCATAATACAAGATCGGGCAAATATATTGAATGCTACAGTTTCCTTACTTCTTTAACACATATACAGTAACAAATAAAGTTTAATGTTCAAAAAGTTGTTAGGTATGTTGAATAGTACATCATTTACATTAAAAGGTAAGTTCATAATTTTATCAAAGCTTAACAGCTTTTAAGATGGCCAGCAACGTGTTACACACAGAAGACTTATAATGTAAATATGTTAGGTTCCGCTTTCGTGATTATGTATGCCATTTTTGTAAGACATGTTGATACAGATATAGTGAAACTTAAGAGAGTAGAGGGAAAAGCAATGTTGAAACTTGAAAAAACACCATTATTATGTTACATGAACCTATAAGTAAAATGGAAACTATGCACATAATACTATAATATGCTTCTTTGATAATGTATAATGTACATAATATGTCTTTTTTATTGACTGCTGTTAAAGATATCATTATTATATCATCATCATTACCGGTCTTTGATATAGCGCATAATACCTTTGGCAAGGTCTCTATGCGCTTTAGAGGGGGAACAAAAAGATAAACAGGAAAAGGTAATTTCAGAAACAGTAGCATGTTGCATAAATCATCATCTACAATCACTATGTTACTATTTTAACAGTTAAGTATTTAAAAACATCTTGGACTTATTGATGGAATTTGCATGTTCTATCACTTGGGGATGCTGTTCCACAGTTCTGGGGCGGCATAAACCACGTTTGCCATCTATAGTAGTTTGTCGTAATGGATCGAGGGTATCACATACAGATTCCCCTTACGATTTAGGAACTCTCCTAGGCTCATATTAAATCACAAGAAGCTCTGAAAGATAAGAAGGAGCAATTTTGTGAAAACATGGATAAACAAGCAACAAGATCTTAAATTCAACACGCCAAATAATTATGTGAAAACTTAATTAAGAAAGAATTAAAAAAAAAGAGAGATGTTGAAACAAGCAAGTACTAACTTGTACATCACTTGATAAATAAGCCTACAAATGAACAGGAAACTTTGGAAACTATTTTGGATTCCGCTTTGATAGGTATGTCTTTTTAATGACAGTTAATACGGATATTTTAAGAATTAAAAGAGAAAGAGAAAAGTCACATTGAAACTTGAAGGTAATTGGTTGTTGCATCACTCATATCAATCTGTAAAACACAGGTGGTTACAACGTTTCATAATTTCTTTAAAATTGTGTTTACCTAACAAAGCAAAACGCTCAGAGTTGAAACCCATTGAGGACAAGTGAAAGGGCTCTGATTGCATCCAACTATTGGGCTTGGTATTAACTCCTCCACCTTCCGGGACGATACGTGTTACTACCGCGTCAATCCGCGTTTGCTCCGTGTTCAAAACGTGTTGAGAACGTAGTCAAAGTGCTTTTCGCCATCATTGGGACACGGTTCACGGCGGTTTGAGAACCGCCATGAACCGCCATCTAAACCGGCGATGTGTGATCGTACCTTAGGTGATGACAACTTCCATGCTCAGCGAAGCGGAGTATCAGCGCGCAGCGGACTCTCTCCCCCCCCCCCTCCCCCCCCCCCCCCCCCCCGATGCTCCCGGGTAGCTGCAGTGCAATTGGAGATAGAGCCCCACGTGTCACCACTCGCCGCGGCTTCTATCCGCAAGAAGTCCTTGCACGAAAAATCGCCTCAAATGATACATTTTTGCCAAACCGATTGGAAGATTCACAAAAACATCTCGTCCGCGCAATGCAGAACTCACAGCTTTCACTTGTACTTCAATTCTTGAAAGAAGTAAACTTCAACTTTCCAGTTGCAAATGCAATACTTTTCGACAGACATTCTCAGCAGGGTTGATCGCTTGCGCACAATCCACGCCGTGTGTTGACCCAGAAACTTTAATGAATATGCAAATCAGAGTTCACAATATTGTCGTCGTTAATTGGTGAATCGTGTCACATGGCATTACTCTCGGAGGGGTTTGTGCAAGACAATCTGCATGTAATTATCTACCGTGACGGTAGAGGAAAAACAATACGTATAAAGAGAAATCAACTAAAACGAGATATGAAACTCGTCACACTGAAGACGAGTTAGGTGATACGCTTGGGGTCATCAGATGTCGGTCATCCGTGATCGACAAAGAAAAGAATGTAATATAGCACCTTGAAGCTATAATGAGATACTTAGTTGAACTTTTTTGGGCCTACATTATTCAGATTACATTTGTTTTTCTGTCATACAAACTAAGTGGAAATTCTGTGCGTGTGCGACTTAGTCGCTTTACGGACTTTTTGAGTACGTACAGTGAATAAACTTAGACCCCGTTTACGGTGCGGGGCTGGGCCGAGCCGCGGCCGAGCCACGTCCGCGGCCAACCTCAATTGCGAGGCCGAGCAACGCAATTTAGTCCGTTTACACCGCCGAGCTCGGCCGCGCTTTTGATTCAAACCTTTCAATATTTTGTCGTAGTGGCGCTCTACTTGTAAACAAACGCAATTTGGTATTGTCTGGCTTTCAGATCCTTTGCCAACTGAATTCCGTGGCGACGAGGTCGCCGTTCGGGCAAAGGCCTTTGCCGAAGGAGAAAATCCTTTGCAGGACAAAACCACCTTAAACTATACTAGTTTTCGACGTTGAAGTGGTTAATATCCTGAATAGCGAAATAGTACAGGATATGGTTTGGAAGCCAGACTAAAATTGGCCGCGTATTTAGCCCAGTTTGCGTTTACACTGAGAAAAAGGCCGGGCGCGATCGCGGCCGAGACCACCTCCAGAGAGTGGCCTAATGCGAGGCCAATTTTTGCCCCGCATTTGGCCTTTTGCGCGTTTACACCGAAATGAAGGTGGGCGGCCGAGCCTCGCACTGTAAACGGGGTCCAAGTGATCCTCGGCACGTACAAATAAAACATGACAATTAAGTGTTTATAACCATCCTGGCTTTAACAGTGGCCTTTTAAAATATGACCTCTGACCATTATTTACATTACCAATATGACTCCCTCTAATCTTGCTATCACAATGATCAGTTCAGAGAGCTCTTACAACTATATACAAGCCTGTGAGATTTACCAGCAGTAAAACCAATGAAGCCTCCGATACAAAACAAGGGATATAGAGCAAGTGAGTCTGTTTACATGAAAATGTGATTTATCCTGGACGAAATTGATACCTCAATTAAAGAGAAAGGGGCAAAAGAAAAACGGACCAAACGTACGGCTCCAGCGAAAGAGACATCGCCTTTAATCATGTAACTATAGGTCTCCTCCAACTAAGAGTACACTTTGAACGTAAGCTTATACGTGAATGTTAATTTATGACGATCTCACGAGATCAACACACATTCAAACGGGACAGTTAGAAGTGGAAGGAGCGCTTAATCGTGTCATTAATTCCTAATCAATGACACCCCTACTATAGGCATATCATAATTTCTCATCTAAAATCAATGGCCTATAGGACTCATGCACCATTACTTGTATCGTGCATAAACTTTGTTTTTTAAGCTTTGAGTGAAACGTGTCATAACATAATTCTGTAATTCCATCAGCAGTGATTGATATAATAAAGAAGAAAGATATATCACCATATTGAACGCTTAGAACCTAACGGGGGGGGGGGGGGAATTATAGCATGATACTCGCTTCTTTACTGCCCAGATGCCAACAACACCCATCACCCACGGCTACGCATAGAGAAACAGCCATGGCGAAAATAAAACTTTGCTTTCTCGTAGGCAGAATGACACAGAACCCCGTCAAACACACTTTTATTGGCAGGGATGGACATGAAAAAGTTCATTACTAATACTAACCAGCGTATGCATTCCATTCATGTGGCGCGAGATACCTCTATAGCAACATAAAGCCTGTCTTCAACTCCGTTGGTCGAACAATGACAACCTGAAATTTCAAAGAGATGAGCGAGACGCTGTATACACCTGGCCTAGAGTTAATTTATTCAGTTCTCATTCCTACTTCAAGTTGGGTTATGTTATTGTAATCATTCCCATCTGCAGTATAACAAAACCAAAGTGAGGGAAAAGGGGAGAGAAAAACGAGAGGTGGCAAAAGGAAAACTGCATGCACAACTGCAATCCATATCATTGCGTGTGACAAGACTGAAGCAAATGTATTAGTTGTTATAGCAGTGTCTTATGAGCATCAACAGGGAAATAGACAGACAATGTCAAATATAATAACCATCAATTTAATGTCAGAGAAGATGGTAAACAAGATGCATTGAAACTGTAACTATATCGCTGCTCTTCTACTCGTTCACGGAACGTCCAACTTTATATTCAACAACAACAACAAAAATAGTTAATGTTAGGGGAAAGAAACATGTTGAGATATAACATTCTTGAATTACAAACAAGAAAACGAAAATGTCCACGTCAGGATTAAAAAAAAAAAAAAAAAACGCCGCACGAACATGCATTATATTCTAGATGGGAATACGGTCTTGATGCAAAGGTCCAATGATTGTCTCATTACTTTAAAAGCAATCTATGGTTCCCTTACCATCACCAGTACCACACCACAATGACGTCTCTAAAATCAATGGTAGCACATTTATCATTGCATCGTGCATTAATTCCCTTTTCCTAAACTACCAGTGGAATGTGTCATATTATATTGTGTATTTCGATCAGTAGTGATTGACTTTAAAGAAGAAAGATAATGAAAAAAAAATTGAACGCTTACCACATTGCTTATAGGGCTATTCCAGTTTGGTACTGATCTGTTCTATTCTCCCAGATGCCAACAACATATGTCACCTATGGCTAAACTAGTGAAACAGCCATGACGAAAATAAACGACAGAGAACCCCGTCATAATCACTACACTTGGAAAGGTGTTGCCCGAAATTCCTCATTATGAAGCAATATCAAGTCACTTCCTTCCCTGCCTATTCTTAACTCCGTTATTTGGTCAAACAATAACATGGAATTCCAAAGAGATAGGCGAGACGCCATGCACCTGAACTAGAGTTAATTAATTCAGTTCCCATTCCTGTTAGTTATGTAAACGTACACGTTACTAAATATCCTGCTACAGTATAATAAGAACAAATGAAGAGAAAAGGAAAGAGAAAACGAATGGTGGCAAGCGGGGTACTGTTTCAAGGGGCAATTTACAACATTACGTGTGACAGAATTAATGAAGCAAACCCAACCTCCAAACTCCAATACAAAACAAGGGAAATAGAGTAGCTGTGTTCATGACATCAGAGTGAAGCTGAACTGCAGAAAAAAAAAAGAAAAAAGAAATAAAAGGAAAAAGTCCTGCGGGACTCGATTAACTTCTCTCCGTCCGGTCGGGCATTATAAACACGCAGCGTGCTAAGCGATTCTGCCACACGGAAGATCCGAAGATCTTGTGCGAAACTTAAATCTATCTATGTATATGCTATACACAACACAAATATACATAGATATTCAGTTTTTTGGCTATATACGTCAAGTGACTGATAGCGCTATTCAACTTCCCACGAGTGGCCGCGTGGATTCGATCAATATACAGTTACAAAGATAAATCGGGAATTGTTTCGACCAGATTCCATTCTCATTTTCAGTGATCGACAACGAAAATAATGTTAAGTAGCGACTTGAAGTAATATACAGAAATATTCGTGAAGTCCAATTCTTTATAGAGTCCTACATAATTCAGATGAAATTGTTTCTGTCATGCAACTAATTGAAAATTTCGTGTGGTGTCGGCGTGTCCAAGTAAGTTGATTGAAAAGGATATGTGAATGAATATTTACCAATAGGTCTTTGTATTGTAAAAAAAAAAAAAAAAAAAAAAATCAAACATGGCCATGCGGTCTTTTAAGAGTCATCTTCACTTTAACATTTGTAATTTCAAGTCCAAATTGCCAGTCAAAGCAATGTGGTCTCCAACACAGAACAAAGGGATATTGTGTGTGTGTGTGTGTGTGTGTGTGCCTGTGTGTGTGTACGTTTATATGACAACGTTTCTACAAAAGCAAAAGATATAAGTATTAATTGTTTCGTGCTCTTATGGGGTTCGAACCCGTACGTGTGCAACCTCACGTCTCTTGTGACGTCGCCTTTATCCTCTCGGCCATGTACGTCTTGACTAGAAAATATGAGGAACGTAAGCTTATATGTGAAAGATGATTCAGGATTCGTTTGGTCCACATTCCATTCTCATTTTTCAGTTTTAGCTGCAAAATTATCAACCTGATGAGGAGATTTCAAAAAATAGAATGCATGATTACTGCAGCTTATTGTCTGAGCTACCACATACTTAAGTTTCAGAGGAAACGGAGCAAAATCAGCAGAGATAAAGGTGCTTAAACGTTGTCAAGTCAATGCATGGTTAAAAAAAAAAAAAATCACCTCCCATAGACATAACACGTCAACTTGTTTGATTTTGAGTCTTTACCTTTAATCACAATTTGAAGTATGATGGTAAGTCTTCTCGAACTAAGAGTGTGGAACGTAAGCTTCTACGTGAAAGATGAATCCTGACGATCACCCGTGACCGACACATCTTCAAAGGGATCAGTTATTAGAAGTGGAAGCCCTCGTGCCAAGATAGTGTCTCAGCAATTCCAAAGCAATGATACCCTTACATTTAGGTATACCATAATTTGCCTCTGAAATCAATGGTATTATTCATGTACAGTTGCTTGCCTTGTCCATAAACTTTGCTTTACAAACTTTCAGTGAAACGTGTTATAACATAATTCTGTAACTCCATTAGCAGTGATTGACTACATAAATAAAGATAATAAATATCAATTGAACGCTTAGCGCTTATAACTAAGGGGGATTTTAGCCTGATGTTGTGTTATTCACTGCTCAGATACCAACAACACTCATCACCTACGGCTACGTATAGAGAAACAGCCATGACGAAAATAAGGTTTTCCTTTTCTTTGGCAGATAGACACAAAATCCCTTTAAACACACTATAATTGACATGGACGGACATGAAAAAATTCATTACTACTACTAAACAGTGATGCCTTCTACTCATGTGGCACAAGATACCTCTATAGCAACATAAAACTTGTCTACAATTCCGTTATTGGGTCAAACAATAACAACCTGGAATTTCAAAGAGATGAGCGAGACGCCATACACCTGGCATAGAGTTAATTCATTCAGTTGCCATTCCTGCTCCAGTTGAGTTATGTAAATTATATTCCGACCTGTCTTGTGACAGTTTAACAGGAACAAACGTACAGAAAAGGAAAGGTGGCAAGCGGGGCACTATACCAAGGGCAATTTAAACAATACGTATGATAAATGAAGCAAATCCAACCTCCAGCCTCCGACAAAAAAAAAGGGGGGGGGGGAACGTGAGTGACTGTGTGTCGTGGGATAGTATACTTGATAAGATAATACGGTAACATCGATCGGAATAAAGCTGAACTGCCAAAAGAAAAACAAAGAAAGAGAGAGAAAAAATGACAGCGTCCTGCGGGTCTCGAACATCTCGTCCAAAGGTAGTGCATAATGACCACGCAGCGCGCTCAGCGACCATCAAGCCACACGGCTGTCCCGAAGATTGGATGTGAAATTTATATCTTATTATACCATTTACAACATGAAAAAGTTCATTACTACTACTTAACAGTGATGCCTTCCACTCATGTGGCACAGAATACCTCTATAGCAGCATAAAACCTGTCTACAACTCCGTTATTGGGTCAAACAATAACAACCTGGAATTTCAAAGAGATGAGCGAGACGCCATACACCTGGACTAAGAGTTCAGACTAATCAATTCAGCTCCCATTCCTGCAAGTTATTTAAACGTACACGCTCCTACCTATCCTGTTACAGTATAACAATAACCAATGAAGAGAAAAGGAAAGAGCAAACGAAAGGTGGCAAGCGGGACACTGTAACAAGGGGCAATTTACAACATTAAGTGTGACAAAATTAATGAAGCAAACCCAATATCCAAACTCCAATACAAAACAAAGGAAATAGAGCAGCCGTGTTCACGGGTTACGTACACTTGATGAAATAATCCGATAAATGACATCGGAGTAAAGCTGAACTGCCGAAAAAAAAAGAGAGAAAAAGAAAGAACGGAAAAAAGTCCTGCGGGAGTCGAACCTCTCACCTTCCGGTATGGCGTTATGAAAACCCAGCGCGCTAAGCGATTATGCCACACGGCTGTCCTGAAGATCGTGTGCGAAACTAAAATCTAAATACTATCCTGACTCTGTTGACTTGTGATGGCGCTATTCAACTTCCCACAAGTGGCAGCGTGGATTCGATCAATATACAGTTGCAAAGAAAAATTGGGAATCGTTCCGTACAGATTGCATTCTCATTTTCAGTTTTAAACTACAAAAATATCAGCCTGATGAGGAGATTTGAAAACATAAAATGCATGATTACTATAGCTTATTGTCTCAGCTACAACATACGTATGTTTCAGAGGAAATAGAGCAAAATCAGATGAGGGAAAGGTGCTTAAAGGTTGTCAAGTCAATGCATGGTTTAAAAAAAAAAAATCACCTCCCATAGACATAACACGTAAACTTGTCTGATTTTGAGTCTTTACCTTTAATCACAATTTCTAGTATGATGACGTCATCATATTTCAAAACCATTACATGGACTTGAGAGGCAAATGTTCAAAGTACAACATATCTGAATTTGGGGTAATATTGAGCTTAAACAACAGAGATACGAGCAAATGAATGTCAGAAACAGTACCTCAAAAAAATCAATTCCACTTTTTTTGTTTAAAATGACGATATGATGACGTCATCGCGTTTTCCTGGCAATATTGATACTTGGAATGTTATTTACAATTCATATGCTTTTGTAATATGCAATAGAAATATAGGGTCAACGGACGATTTAAGGAGCTATGGCGAAATAAACAGACATGTTTTTTCACTATTTGCAGAAAGACGCGCGCGCGGAATTTCAACTTTGACGCCAGTACATTCCTTTGTTATTGGTCGAAATCGATCGGAAATCAATGGATATTGTTACTCAAAGTATCAGGAATCCAAATCAGTCAAACAAAAAAATGCATTTCCATGTTGCTTACGCGCTCTGCGCGCGAAATTGCGCGGACGGACGCGCACGCGAGAAAATGTTTGAAACGCTTAAAATTGTCTGAAACTTCGAGATTTCCCATTGGGAAGTCGTTTTGAGCCTTTTAAAATTTTGACGCGAGCTTACGCGTGCGTAATGATGACCTGGGTAACTAGCGTTAAAAAGTAAGATATAGCGTGACCTGAACTTTTTGTCCACCGAAAATGATACAGAAATGACATCTAGTTATGAAGTTATGATCGATCATGTGACAAGGTCCGAAAATCACAAAATGACGCCTAGATGACGTCATAGATATGTTACTGTCATGGAAACCTTATTGTGGCTAGATATTGTTATGAGACATGTTGACTGAAAATGTCATGTCATTCCGTAATGTCATTGTTGATATATTGACGACACAAAATGTGGCAGAAAGAAAGGAGAATAAAACGAGATATGAAACTCGTCAGACTGACGAGTTAGGTGATACGCTTGGGGTCATCAGATGTCGGTCATCTGTGATCCACAAAGAAAAGAATGTGATATAGGCACATTGAAGTTATATTGAACGTGCATGCAAAACCGTTTCTCTAACCTCTCGGCCACGGGACATCCACGGAAATGGTAAGGCAAAAAAGAAATGTATAGATATTACAGGGAGAAAAGTCAATGCCCACTCAACCAACGTGGCCGCGTGAACATGTATTGCATTGCTAGACGTAAATGCGGCCTTGTAACTACTGATGTCGCTGTGCCATTTCTGACAACTTGGGAAAAATACGTGCCGTAAACATAAAACCTATAATCGGCTGGTTTTGATACCTTGCCTGTAATCCCAATTTTCAGTGTGATGACGTCATCAAAGTACAAAACAATGACATGGTCATGAAAGACAATTGTTCAAAGTACAACACCTCCGTCGTCGTCATTACATACTATGATCGGTTTGACAAAGTCAGCCTGCAAAATTCTGCAGCAGTCGAAGCAAAATTATGGTCTCCAACACAAAGAGGGATATGGTGTGTGTGTGTGTGTGTGTGTCTGTGTGTGTGTATAGGTGCGTTTATATACGAATGTGATTTCTACATGGACGAATATGTAATACAAAATTGAAGAAAAAAAAGTAAAATAGTTAAGTATTTTGTTTCGTGATCTTGTAGGGTTCGAAACCGCACGTGTGCAACCTCACGTCTCTGAGACGTCGCCTTTAACCACTAGACCATATACGTCTCGACGAGAAAATATGAGGAACGTAAACTTATGTATGTGAAAGATGAATCAGGAATCGTTTTGTCCACATTCCATTCTCATTTTCAGTTTTAAACTGCAAAATTGTCAAACTGATGAGGAGATTTCAAAGAATAAAATGCATGATTACTGCAGCTTATTGTCTCAGTTACCACATACTTAAGTTACAGAGGAATGGAGCAAAATCAGCTGAGATAAAGGTGCTTAAACGTTGTCAAGTAAATGCACATAAAAAAAAAATCACCTCCAATAGACATAACACGTAAACTTGTCTGATTTTGAGTCTTTACCTTTTATAACAATTTGAAGTATGATGGTAAGTCTTCTCGAACCAAGAGTGTTGAACGTAAGCTTCTACGTGAAAGATGAATCATGACGATCACCCGTGACCGACACATCTTCAAAGGGATCAGTTATTAGAAGTTGAAGCCCCCGTGCCAAGCATATTGTCTCAGCAATTCCAAAGCAATGATACCCTTACATTTAGGCATACCATAATTTCCCTCTGAAATCAATGGTAGGTATTATTCATGTACAATTGCTTGCCTTGTCCATAAACTTTGCTTTACAAACTTTCAGTGAAACGTGTCATAACATAATTTTGTAACTCCATTTAATAGCAGGGATTGACTACATAAAAAAAAAAAGATTTATCAAATTGAACGCTTAGCGCGTATAACTAAGGGGGATTTTAGCCTGATGCTCTGTTCTTCACTGCTCAGATACCAACAACACTCATTACCTACGGCTACGTATAGAGAAACGGCCATGACGAAAATAAGTTTTTCCTTTGCTTTGGCAGATAGACACAAAACCCCTTTAAACCACACTATAATTGACATGGAGGGACATGAAAAAGTTCATTACTACTACTAAACAGTGATGCCTTCTACTTATGTGGCACAAGATACCTCTATAGCAACATAAAACCTGTCGACAACTCCGTTATTGCGTCAAACAATAACATCCTGGAATTTCAAAGAGATGAGCGAGACGCCACACACCTGGCCTAGAGTTAATTCATTCAGTTGCCATTCCTGCTCCAGTTGAGTTATGTGAATTATTTTCCGACCTGTCTTGTGACAGTGTAACAGGAGCAAACGTAGAGAAAAGGAAAGAGAAAAGGAAAGGTGGCAAGCGGGGCACTGTACCAAGGGCAATTTAAACAATACGTATGATAAATGAAGCAAATCCAACCTCCAGCATCCGACAAAAAAAAAAAAAAAAGAACTTGAGTGACTGTGTGTCGTGGGGTAGTATAATTGATAAGATAATATGATAAATGACATCGATCGGAATAAAGCTGAACTGCCAAAAGAAAAACAAAGAAAGAGAGAGAGAGAAATAAATGATAGCGTCCTGCCGGTCTCGAACATCTCGTCCTAAGGTAGTGCATAATGACCATGCAGCGCGATAAGCGACTATAAAGCCACACGGCTGTAAAGAAGATTGGATGTGAAATGTATATTTAATATATATATATATATATATATATATATTCATCTTAAATCTTTATACCATTTACAACACGAAAAAGTTCATTACTACTACTAAACAGTGATGCTTTCTACTCATGTGGCACAAGATACCTCTATAGCAACATAAAACCTGTCTACAACTCCGTTATTGGATCAAACAATAACAACCTGGAATTTCAAAGAGATGAGCGAGACGCCATACACCTCGACTAGAGTTAATCAATTCAGCTCCCATTCCTGCAAGTTATCTAAACGTACATGTTCCTACCTATCCTGTTACAGTATAACAATAACCAATGAAGAGAAAAAGAAAGAGCAAACGAAAGGTGGCAAGCGGGACACTGTAACAAGGGGCAATTTACAACATTAAGTGTGACAAAATTAATGAAGCAAACCCAATCCCCAAACTCCAATACAAAACAAGGGAAATAGAGCAGCTGTGTTCACGGGTTACGGACACTTGATAAAATAATACGATAAATGACATCGGAGTAAAGCTGAACTGCCGAAAAAAAAAAGAGAAAAAAAGAAATAACGGATAAAAGTCCTGCGGGAGTCGAACCTCTCGCCTTCCGGTATGGCGTTATGAACAACCAGCGCGCTAACTGATTATGCCACATGGCTGTCCTGAAGATCGAGGGCGAAATTTAAATCTAAATACTATCGTGACAGTGTTGGCTTGTGATGGCGCTATTCAACTTCCCACAAGTGGCAGCTTGGATTCGATCAATATACAGTTGCAAAGAAAAATTGGGAATCGTTCCGTACAGATTGCATTCTCATTTTCAGTTTTAAACTACAAAATTATCAACCTGATGAGGAGATTTTGACAACATAAAATGCATGATTACTAAAGCTTATTGTCTCAGCTACAACATATTTATGTTTCAGAGGAAATGGAGCAAAATCAGGTGAGGAAAAGGTGCTTAAACGTTGTCAAGTCAATGCATGGTTTGAAAAAAAAAAAATCACCTCCCATAGATATAACACGTAAACTTGTCCGATTTCGAGTCTTTACCTTTAATCACAATTTCTAGTATGATGACGTCATCATATTTCAAAACCATCACATGGACTTGAGAGGCAAATGTTCAAAGTACAACATATCTGAATTTGGGATAATATTGAGGTTAAACAACAAAGATACGAGCAAATGAATGTCAGAAACAGTACCTCAAAAAAATCAATTCCACTTTTTTATATAGAATGACGATATGATGACCTCATCGAGTTTTCCTGGCAATATTGATACTTGGAATGTTATTTACAATTCATATGCTTTTGTAATATGCAATAGAAATATAGGGTCAACGGACGATTTAAAGAACTATGACGAAATAAACAAAGACATGTTTTTTCACTATATTTGCAGAAAGAGGCGCTTGCGAAATTTCAACTTTGACGCCTCTGCATTCCTTTGTTATGGGTCCAAATCGATCGGAAATCAATGGATATTGTTACTCAAAGTATCAGGAATCCAAATCAGTCAAAAAAAAATGCATTTCCATGTTGCTTACACGCTCTGCGCGCGAAATTGCGCGGGCGGACGCGCACGCGAGAAAATGTTTGAAACGCTTAAAATTGTCTGAAACTTCGAGATTTTCCATTGGGAAATCGTTTTGAGCCTTTTAAAATTTTGACGCGCGCTTACGCGCGCCTAATGACCTGGGTAACTAGCGTTAAAAAGTAATATAGAGCGTGACCAGAACTTTATGTCCACCGAAAATGATACAGAAATGACATCTAGTTATGAAGTTATGATCGATCATGTGACAAGGTCCGAAAATCACAAAATGGCGCCTAGATGACGTCATAGATATGTTACTGTCATGAAAACCTTATTGTGGCTAGATTTTGTCATGAGACATGTTGACTGAAAATGTCATGTTATTCCGTAGTGTCATTCTTGAGATATTGACGACACAAAATTGTCCAGAAAGAAAGAAGAATAAAAAAAAAAAAACGAGATATGAAACTCGTCACATTGAAGACGAGTTAGGTGATACGCTTGGGGTCATCAGATGTCGGTCATCCGTGATCGACAAAAAAAAAAGAATATAATATAGCACCTTGAAGTTATAATGAGATACTTAGTTGAACTTTTTTGGGCCTACATTATTCAGATCACATTTGCTTTTCTGTTACGCAAACTAAGTGGAAATTCTGTGCGTGTGCGACTAAGTCGATTTACGGACTTTTTGAGTACGTACAGTGCATAAACTTAGACCCCGTTTACGGTGCGGGGCTGGGCCGAGCCGCGGCCGAGCTGCGGCCAAGGCCAACCTCAATTGCGAGGCCGAGCCCCGCAATTTAGTCCGTTTACACTGCCGGGCTCGGCCGCGCTTTTGATTCAAACCTTTCAATATTTTGTCGTAGTGGCGCTCTACTTTTAAACAAACGCAATTTGGTATTGTCTGGTTTTCAGATCCTTTGCCAACTGAATTCCGTGGATGTTCGGGCAAAGGCCTTTGCCGAAGGAGAAAATCCTTTGCAGGACAAAACCACCTTAAACTATACTAGTTTTCGACGTTGAAGTGGTTAATATCCTGAATAGCGAAATGGTACAGGCGAGGGTTTGGAAGCCAGACTAAAATTGGCCGCGCATTTAGCCCAGTTTGCGTTTACACTGAGAAAAAGGCCGGGCGCGACCGCGGCTCGGCCGCGGCCGAGACCACCTCCAGAGCGTGGCCTAATGCGAGGCCAATTTTGGCCCCGCATTTGGCCTTTTGCGCGTTTACACCGAAATGAAGGTGGGCTCGGCACGGCCGAGCCGCGGCCGAGCCTCGCACTGTAAACGGGGTCCAAGTGATCCTCGGCACGTACAAATAAAACATGACAATTAAGTGTTTATAACCATCCTGGCTTTAACAGTGGCCTTTTAAAACATGACCTTTGACCATTATTTACATAACCAATATGACTCCCTCTAATCTTGCTATCACAATGATCAGTTCAGAGAGCTCTTACAGCTATATACAAGCCAGTGAGATTTACCAGCAGTAAAACCAATGAAGCCTCCGATACAAAACAAGGGATATAGAGCAAGTGAGTCTGTTTACATGAGAATGTGATTCATCCTGGACGAAAGTGATACCTCAATTAAAGAGAAAAGGGCAAAAGAAAAACGGGCCAAACGTACGGCTCTAGCGAAAGAGACATCACCTTTAACCATGTAACTATAGGTCTCCTCCAACTAAGAGTACACTTTGAACGTAAGCTTATACGTGAATGATAATATATGACGATCTCACGTGATCGATAAACATTCAAAGGGGACAGTTAGAAGTGGAAGGAGTGCTTAATCGCGCCATTAATTCCTAATCAATGACACCACTATTATAGGCATATCATAATTTCTCATCTAAAATCAATGGCCTGTAGGACTCATGCACCATTACTTGTATCGTGCATAAACTTTGTTTTTTTAAGCTTTGAGTGAAACGTGTCATAACATAATTCTGTAATTCCATCAGCAGTGATTGATATAATAAAGAAGAAAGATATATCACCATATAGGCCATGGGGTGAGCCGGTTTTTTCGCTTGTTTCGTTCCGACAACTGCGGCACTAAAATTTCTCCACAGCTACGTGTAAACAAATAACCAAAAAGGCTACAGGAAAAAGTTCGACACAAACCCTCCTGTAGTATTTTGGTAATTTAGGGGGAAACAGTGAACTTTTTTGTCACTGAGGAGCTGAATATGTACACTTTGCCGTGTACGATATTCATTCGCGAACGATCATGTGATGTATGGTATCCAATCCGAATCGAGAATTATCGTTTACGAGTCAAAATGGCCGCCCCCTGTGAGCCTGTCGACGCGTCTACGTCGTCTGCTCTGCCGAAACTTTTAAGATGCGTTATTATGCATGTAACATCGATGAAGTTTGAAAATTTCACGGCCATGACAAACCTAAGATAGACGAAACCTATTTTGTGTGCAGAGAGTGGATCAAACTGAGTGGGGGAGACCGTGAAATCACAGACCAGAACGAAGTGATTCAGCTGCTCGTTGCGGGGGACTGACTGCAACCTACGTAGGATAATTTACAGGTTAGTTTACGTGCGTACAGTCGTAGCAGTCGACACTTTGCAGTGCAGTCTCTCTCATGTTATATGCGTAGAATCTAATGTTAATGACCATGATGACTACAAGTACAACGTTAGCTATGTTATGAACGTTGCTTGTGTATGTTATAATGGGCGCTAATGCAGTAGCTTAGCCATTAGCGTGTCTGTTACATTTTAGATAAATTATCTTGAATTTCACCTTGGCATGGCATAGCGCCGTTATAATGTAGCCTAGATGTAATTTTACATGTTGTTCTATGTACAGCCCAGGTTAGGTTGATGTGGCTGATCGGTGATTTTTTATTATTTTGTAAAAATCTTGACACACAGGACTGGATTGAAAAAGGTCTAAACTGCATGTAAATTTATATTTTCATATTCATAATCATGGCCATGGAGTATTAATATTAAAAATCCATCCTGTTTCTCTCACTCCGAAATTGGCGAATCCCCCCTCAAAACACACATTTAGCATCTCATTAAATTAACTTATTAATATTTGATATAAATAGGTCTAAAAAACCAACAATGACAAGAACATAATTTCAACAATTAAACTCCCTAAAACATATGATTACCATTATGTTGTGCCAAACTATAAAGCAGTGGGTGGTGGTGATAGTGAAAGGCCAAGGATTACTAGTATTAATGATGATAAGGCAGTTGTATTCATAATTATGATAATTGATATTGCATGTGATCAGGTGCTGAAAGCTGTAGATGTAATTTGAAATCAGTAATTGGACTGCAAGTACAAGTTGAAGTAGTTGATGATGACAATGATCATGAGGTGTTAATGATTACCTGGCATAGTACTAGGGCCTATTGGTAATTACAAGATTCAAATATTGGCAGTCAATAGTCTACCATACATCTAATGATATATTGAGTGTAATGTTCAACCCCTCCCTCTAGCGTTTAGCCTTTTTTCCCCCTAACAAAATCCAACGGCTAATCATTGCTGTTCATTTCTCCATTGTATTGAATAGGATTCCATGAAACGTGCTACAAGAGGTTTATAGATAGCAAACGCCTGAATCTCGCTAGGAAACGAAAGCTGAAGGAGGAGCCTGGTCCGTCAGCAGGAGCATCTGTTTCCTCCCCTAAGACGCTCACATCAAGATCAAGATTTTCTTCTGGAAGCTCTTCAGGTTCTGCTGTGTTGCCTGTAAAATGCATCATTTGCAACAGAGTCAACCTGCTCATTTCAAGGGAAATAGGTTGATATGATTGATATTGAAGCATGAAAACATTGTCATGTTACTATAAGTTGTCCTTGATAAAATGGAGCAATATATATACACCACTGAAACATTCACACACATACACAAAGAACTTCAGTGCAAAGTTCAGAAACAACAGAATGTACTGTATATATGCACCAGTGCTTTGGTCAATGTGATTGATATTCAAGAATTGACATCTTACCAAAGTTGTGCATGATAAAATGTCTTTGTAATACAGATTGCTTCCTGTATTTTGAATGCCAATGTTTATGCAACATGTTTTGACTCCTTGCCTCAGTATGTGATTGTTCACCCTTTAACAAACATTTCTGCCCACTATTATGATTTGATTAGGGTTGAATTATTCTAAGAACAAAGATGTTTTCCTAAGTGTGGTTTTTTTTTTCTTCATAAAACTGAATGACTACAATTAAAATTTGTTTCTCCCACTCTGGGAAAAAGAATATGTAAATATTATTAATACTGAAACAGAATGTTCATGTAGAAAGGTCAGTACAATGTAGGTGTGAGTACAAAATCAGTTTGCTAAAACTAATACACACCAGCCAAATGAAAATTGTGCATAAGTTTAGTCAGGTTTGCACAGATCCTCTTGATATTGGAAGTTAATTGCAATGTTATCATAATTTTTAATGCCAAACCTGTTTTATTCTCTCCAAGATTTTCAGGTACACATTGCCTCCAATACAGAATCCAACAGTTTTCACTCATGAATGGGTAAACTATAATTTTGCCTTTATTTTACATATTGGCATTTTTCAAAACTTTTACACCCTTTCAAGGATATTTGGACCATGGAATGTTCCAGGAAATTTATTAAAACTAGAAAATTTGACTGATTATCATTTTGAGCTATCTTACATGAAAGAAGGTTGTGTCCCATCATGCTGTAACCTAATGATAGCAATGAAAACTTCAAGAAATTTTATGAAGATTAAATTTTCTAAAGTACTGTATAATATTTCATGAACAACGTGATTGCTATGTGATCTAAGTATATTAAAGCTTCTTAAGAAGAAGAAGAAGAAGAAAAGAAAAACATGTTTACTGATAAACAATATGATCTGTTTAATAGTAATGTCTCATGTGTGTAAATGAGTTTGTATGTGTGCGTGTGAGTGTATATAATACGTCAGTGTTTTTATGCACCTGTGTATGTGTAATGCACTGATCAATACATGTATTATATCATTGTGTGTGTTCATGTTTATGATCATCTTTTTTATGATGCTGATGTGATAAATGGCCAAGGCATGTAGAATAATATTTTAATACACTTGGGTATATTGAATCTTCATAACTACGTGTGTGCGTATGTGTGTGTGCATGTGAGGGTGTGTGTGTGTGTGTGTGTACAATAAGATTCTCCCACGTGCACGCGGACACACACACAAACAAACGCACTGAATTTTTTCTTCTTTTTTTTTTGCCTTGAATGATTAGTCATTTGATTAATAACATGTCTTTGAACAGAATATAAGGCATTTGCCTTGACCTCTGACGGTCAGTCAGTGCTCTCTCTCTTATGGTCTCGAACCACTTTGCTCTTGACTTCCTTTGCATAGCCAGCATCAGGAAAAGCTGAAACATGAGATATAATGCAACTATTAAACCAAAACTTCACCTTTTTTTCTAGGTATATGGCTAAAAGCAGTGCTTTACAAATGTGTATATGTATTTCAGCTTAGAAACACCATGGGAACTATACTGCGGCTAGCAGCCCCATACGCATAACTGCGGCCAGCAGCCCCATACGCATAGCGTCATGGGGCTGTGAACTGTAGCATACAGGATCATGACGGAAGTTTTATCGCGGACAAATATCAACTTAAAATCGGAAAAAAAAAACTTCAATTTGAAGACTTATTAATAAATTTGAAGTATTGATAACAGAGTTCGTGCAAGGGTTGCTTCTGCAAATAGTTTCTTTCTGTTCAAATTGATGACTAAATGTGACTCGGTCGAGAGGAAACTGGGAGAACTACACTGAATTGACGGCCAGCGCATGCACATACAGACAGCTTAATATCCAGTCAATGGATTCGAAATTTGTGCGCAGTGATGTGTGCGCCTGCGCTGACCGTCAATTCAGCGTAGTTCTCCCAGTTTCCTCTCGACCGAGTCACATTTAGTCATCAATTTGAACAGAAAGGAACTATTTGCAGAAGCAAACCTTGCACGAACTCTGTTATCAATACTTCAAATTTATCAATAAGTCTTCAAATTGAAGATTTTTTCCCGATTTTAAGTTGATATTTGTCCGCGATAAAACTTTCGTCATGATCCTGTATGCTACAGTTCACAGCCCCATTACGATATGTGTATTGGGCTGCTGGTCGCAGTTTATAAAATATGGATTTTCGCAAAAACTACAGGATATTTCGAGGAGAACTTTTTACAGTATATTTAGGATGTACAAAACATCACATTTCCGCATTCAGAAAGTAGTGCCAGTGTTGCTGGAACGAAACCCATTTTCTAAGCCTCTTTTTCAGCTTCACCCCATGGCCTAATACTGAACGCTTAGAACCTAACGGGGGGGGGGGGGGTATTATAGCATGATACTCGGTTCTTTACTGCCCAGATGCCAACAACACCCATCACCCACGGCTACGCATAGAGAAACAGCCATGGCGAAATATAAAACTTTGCTTTCTCGTAGGCAGAATGACACAGAACCCCGTCAAACACACTTTTATTGGCAGGGATGGACATGAAAAAGTTCATTACTAATACTAACCAGCGTATGCATTCCATTCATGTGGCGCGAGATACCTCTATAGCAACATAAAGCCTGTCTTCAACTCCGTTGGTCGAACAATGACAACCTGAAATTTCAAAGAGATGAGCGAGACGCTGTATACACCTGGCCTAGAGTTAATTTATTCAGTTCTCATTCCTACTTCAAGTTGGGTTATGTTATTGTAATCATTCCCATCTGCAGTATAACAAAACCAAAGTGAGGGAAAAGGGGAGAGAAAAACGAGAGGTGGCAAAAGGAAAACTGCATGCACAACTGCAATCCATATCATTGCGTGTGACAAGTGAAGCAAATGTAGTAGTTGTTATAGCAGTGTTTTATGAGCATTAACAGGCAAATAGACAGACAATGTCAAATATAATAACCATCAATTTAATGTCAGAGAAGATGGTAAACAAGATGCATTGAAACTGTAACTCAATCGCTGCTCTTCTACTCGGTCCCGGAACGTCCAACTTTATATTCAACCAAAAAAAAAAAATAAATAAATGTTAAGGGAAAGAAACAAATTTAGATATAACATTCTTAAATTAAAAACAAGAAAAAGAAAAAAATGTCCACGTCAGGATTTAAAAAAAAAACACCGCACGAACATGCATTATATTCTAGATGGGAATACGGTCTTGATGCAAAGGTCCATGATTGTCTTATTACTTTAAAAGCAATCTATGGTTCCCTTACCATCACCAGTACCACACCACAATGACGTCTCTAAAATCAATGGTAGCTCATTAAACTTATCATTGCCTCGTGCATTAACTCCCTTTTCCTAAACTACCAGTGGAACGTGTCATATTATATTGTGTATTTCGATCAGTAGTGATTGACTTTAAAGAAGAAAGATAATGCAAAAAATTGAACGCTTACCACATTGCTTATAGGGCTATTCCAGTTTGGTACTGATCTGTTCTATTCTCCCAGATGCCAGCAACATATATCACCTATGGCTAACTAGTGAAACAGCCATGACGAAAATAAATCACAGAGAACCCCGTCATAATCACTACACTTGGAAAGGTGTTGCCCGAAATTCCTCATTATGAAGCAATATCAAGTCACTTCCTTCCCTGCCTGTCTATAACTCCGTTATTTGGTCAAACAATAACAACCTGAAATTCCAAAGAGATAAGCGAGACGCCATGCACCTGGACTAGAGTTAATTAATCCAGTTCCCATTCCTGTTAGTTATGTAAACGTACACGTTCCTAAATATCCTGCTACAGTACAACAAGAACAAATGAAGAAAAAAAGGAAAGAGAAAACGAATGGTGGCAAGCGGGGTACTGTTTCAAGGGGCAATTTACAACATTACGTGTGACAAAATTAATGAAGCAAACCCAACCTCCAAATTCCAATACAAAACAAGGGAAATAGAGTAGCTTTGTTCATGACATCAGAGTGAAGCTGAACTGCAGAAAAAAAGAAAAAAGAAAGAAAAGGAAAAAGTCCTGCGGGACTCGATTAACTTCTCTCCTTCCGGTCGGGCATTATAAACACGCAGCGTGCTAAGCGATTCTGGCACACGGAAGATCCGAAGATCTTGTGCGAAAATTAAATCTATCTATGTATGCTATACACAACATAAAAAATCTACATTGATATTCAGTAGGGATATTGTGTGTGTGTGTGTGTGTTTGTGCCTGTGTGTGTGTACGTTTACATGAAAACGTGATTTCTACATGGACGAAGATGAATACTCCATAAAAGAAAAAAAAAAGAAAAAGATATAAGTATTTTGTTTCGTGCTCTTATGGCGTTCGAACCCGTACGGGTGCAACCTCACGTCTCTTGTGACGTCGCCTTTATCCTCTCCGAGTCGGCCATGTACGTCTTGACGAGAAAATATGAGGACGTAAGCTTATATGTGAAAGATGATTCAGGAATAGTTTGGTCCACATTCCATTCTCATTTTCAGTTTTGAGCTGCAAAATTATCAACCTGATGAGATTTGAAAAAATAAAATGCATGATTACTGCAGCTTATTGTCTGAGCTACCACATACTTAAGTTTCAGAGGAAATGGAGCAAAATCAGCTGAGATAAAGGTGGTTAAACGTTGTCAAGTCAATGCATGGTTTAAAAAAAAATCACCTTCCATGGACATAACACGTCAAATTGTCTGATTTTGAGTCTTTACCTTTAATCACAATTATGTGCAATTAAGTATGATGGTAAGTCTTCTCGAACTAAGAGTGTGGAACGTAAGCTTCTACGTGAAAGATGAATCATGACGATCACCCGTGACGACACATCTTCAAAGGGATCAGTTATTAGAAGTGGAAGCCCTCGTGCCAAGATAATATTGTCTCAGCAATTCCAAAGCAATGATACCCTTACATTTAGGTATACCATAATTTCCCTCTGAAATCAATGGTATTATTCATGTACAATTGCTTGCCTCGTCCACAAACTTTGCTTTACAAACTTTCAGTGAAAGGTGTCATAACATAATTCTGTAACTCCATTAGCAGTGATTGACTACATAAATAACGATAATAAATATCAATTGAACGCTTAGCGCGTATAACTAAGGGGGATTTTAGCCTGATGTTGTGTTATTCACTGCTCAGATACCAACAACACTCATCACCTACGGTTACGTATAGAGAAACAGCCATGACGAAAATAAGGTTTTCCTTTTCTTTGGCAGATAGACACACAACCCCTTTAAACACACTATAACTGTCATGGAGGGACATGAAAAAAGTTCATTACTACTACTAAACAGTGATGCCTTCTACTCACGTGGCAGAAGATACCTCTATAGCAACATAAAACCTATCTACATTTCCGCTATTGGGTCAAACAATAACAATCTGGAATTTCAAAGAGATGAGCTAGACGTCATACACCTGGCCTAGAGTTAATTTATTCAGTTGCCATTCCTGCTCCAGTTGAGTTATGTAAATTATTTTCCGACCTGTCTTGTGCAGTGTAACAGGAACAAACGTAGAGAAAAGGAAAGAGAAAACGAAAGGTGGCAAGCGGGGCACTTTATACCAAGGGCAATTTACAACATTACGTATGATAAACGAAACAAATCCAACCTCCAGCCTCCGACAAAAAAAAAAAAAGGAACTTGAGTGACTGTGTGTCGTGGGGTAATTACATCGGAATGAAGCTGAACTGACAAAAGAAAAACAAAGAAAGAGAGAGAAAAAAAATAATAGCGTCCTGCGGGTCTCGAACATCTCGTCCTATAATAAGGTAGTGCATAATGACCATGCAGCGCGCTAAGCGACTATAAAGCCACACGGCTGTCCCGAAGATTGGATGTGAAATTCATATCTTTATATCATTTACAACATGAAAAAGTTCATTACTACTTACTAAACAGTGATGCCTTCCATTCATGTGGTACAAGATACCTCCATAGCAATATAAAACCTGTCTACAACTCCGTTATTGGGTCAAACAATAACAACCTGGAATTTCAAAGAGATGAGCGAGACGCCATACACCTGGACTAGAGTTAATCAATTTAGCTCCCATTCCTGCAAGCTATTTAAACGTACATGTTCCTACCTATCCTGTTACAGTATAACAATAACCAATGAAGAGAAAAGGAAAGAGCAAACGAAAGGTTGCAAACGGGACACTGTAACAAGGGGCAATTTACAACATCAAGTGTGACAAAATTAATGAAGCAAACCCAATCTCCAAACTTCAATACAAAACAAGGGAAATAGAGCAGCCGTGTTCACTGGTTAGGTACACTATTGATAAAATAATATGATAAATGACATCGGAGTAAAGCTGAACTGCCGAAAAAAAAAGGAGAGAAAAAGAAAGAACGGAAAAAAGTCCTGCGGGAGTCGAACTTCTCACCTTCCGCTATGGCGTTATGAACACCCAGCGCGCTAAGCGATTACGCCACACGGCTGTCCTGAAGATTGAGTGCGAAACTTAAATCTAAATACTATTGTGAATGTCTTGACTTGTGATGGCACTATTCAACTTCTCACAAGTGGCAGCGTGGATTCGATCAATATACAGTTGCAAAGAAAAATTGGGAATCGTTCTGCACAGATTGCATTCTCATTTTCAGTTTTAAACTACAAAATTATCAACCTGATGAGGAGATTTGAAAACATAAAATGCATGAGTACTAAAGCTTATTGTCTCAGCTACAACATACGTATGTTTCAGAGGAAATGGAGCAAAATCAGATGAGGTAAAGGTGCTTAAACGTTGTCAAGTCAATGCAAGGTTTAAAAAAAAATCACCTCCCATAGACATAACACGTAAACTTGTCTGATTTTGAGTCTTTACCTTTAATCACAATTTCTAGTATGATGACGTCATCATATTTCAAAACCATCACATGGACTTGAGAGGCAAATGTTCAAAGTACAACATATCTGAATTTGGGATAATATTGAGCTTAAACAACAGAGATACGAGCAAATGAATGTCAGAAACAGTACCTCAAAAAAAATCAATTCCACTTTTTTTTTATTTAAAATGACGATATGATGACGTCATCGCGTTTTCCTGGCAATATTGATACTTGGAATGTTATTTACAATTCATATACTTTTGTAATATGCAATAGAAATATAGGGTCAACGGACGATTTAAAGAGCTATGGCGAAATAAACAAAGACATGTTTTTTTCACTATATTTGCAGAAAGACGCGCATGCGGAATTTCAACTTTGACGCCAGTGCATTCCTTTGTTATAGGTCTAGATCGATCGGAAATCAGTGGATATTGTTACTCAAAGTATCAGGAATCCAAATCAGTCAATAAAATTGCATTTTCATGTTGCTTACGGGCTCTGCGCGCGAAATTGCGCGGACGGACGCGCACGCGAGAAAGTGTTTGAAACGCTTAAAATTGTCTGAAACTTCGAGATTTCCCATTGGGAAGTCGTTTTGAGCCTTTTAAAATTTTGACGCGCGCTTACGCGCGCGTAATGATGACCTGTGTAAATAGCGTTAAAAAGTAAGATAGAGCGTGACCTGAACTTCATGTCCACCGAAAATGATACAGAAATGACATCTAGTTATGAAGTTATGATCGATCATGTGACAAGGTCCGAAAATCACAAAATGGCGCCTAGATGACGTCATAGATATGTTACTGTCATGAAAACCTTATTGTGGCTAGATTTTGTCATGAGACATGTTGACTGAAAATGTTATGTTGTTTCGTAATGTCATTCTTGAGATATTGACGACACAAAATGTGGCAGAAAGAAAGAAGAATAAAAAACGAGATATGAAACTCGTCACACTGAGGACGAGTTAGGTGATACGCTTGGGGTCATCAGATGTCGGTCATCTGTGATTGACAAAGAAAAGAATGTGATATAGGCACCTTGAAGTTATATTAAGCGTGCATGCAAAACTGTTTCTCTAACCACTCGGCCACGGGACATCCACGGATATGGTAAGGCAAAAAAAAAATGTATAGATATTACAGGGGGAAAAAGTCAATGCCCACTCAACAAACGGGGCCGCGTGAACATGTATTGCATTGCTAGACGGAAATGCGGCCTTGTAACGACTGATGTCGCTATGCCATTTCTGGCGACTTGGGAAAAATACGTGCCGTAGACATAAAACCTATAATCGGCTTGTTTTGATACCTTGCCTTTAATCACAATTTTCAGTTTGATGACGTCATCAAAGTACGAAACAATGACATGGTCTTGAAAGACAACACCTCCGTCGTCGTCATTACATACTATGATCGGTTTGACAAAGTCAGCCTGCAAAATTTTGCAGCAGTCAAAATGTGGTCTCCAACACAAAAAAGAGGGATATTGTGTGTGTGTGTGTGTGTGTGTGAGTGTGTGTGTGTGTATAGGTGCGTTTATATACGAACTTGACTTCTACATGGACGAATATGTAATACACCATTGAAGAAAAAAAAGTAAAATAGCAAAGTATTTTGTTTCGTGATCTTGTGGGGTTCGAACCCGCACGTATGCAACCTCACGTCTCTGAGACGTCGCCTTTAATCACTCGGCCATACGTCTCGACGAGAAAATATGAGGAACGTAAACTTATGTATGTGAAAGATGAATCAGGAATCATTTCGTCCACATTCCATTCTCATTTTCAGTTTTAAACTGCAAAATTGTCAACCTGATGAGGAGATTTCAAAGAATAAAATGCATGATTACTGCAGCTTATTGTCTCAGCTACAACATACTTTAGTTTCAGAGGAAACGAAGCAAAATCAGCTGAGATAAAGGTGCTTAAACGTTGTCAAGTTTAATGCATGGTTTAAAAAAAAAAAATCACCTCCCATAGACATAGCACGTAAACTTGTCCGATTTTGCGTCTTTACCTCTAATCACAATTTTCAGTGTGATGACGTCATCAAAGTACAAAACAATGACATGGTTTTGAAAGACACATGTTCAAAGTACAACACCTCCGTAGTCGTCATTACATACTATAATCGGTTTGATAAAGTCAGCTTGCAAAATTTTGCAGCAATCGAAGCAATGTGGTCTCCAACACAAGAAAGAGGGATATTGTGTGTGTGTGAGTGTGTGTGTGTGTATAGGTGCGTTTCTATACGAACGTGATTTCTACATGGACGAATATGTAATACACCATTGAAGAAAAAAAAGTAAAATGGCTAAGTATTTTGTTTCGTGATCTTGTGGGGTTCGAACCCGCATGTGTGCAACCTCACGTCTCCGAGACGTCGCCTTTAACCACTCGGCCATACGTCTCGACGAGAAAATACGAGGAACGTAAACTTATGTATGTGAAAGATGAATCAGGAATCGTTTCGTCCACCTTCCATTCTCATTTTCAGTTTTAAGCTGCAAAATTGTCAACCTGATGAGAAGATTTGAAAAAAAAAAATAAAATGTATGATTACTGCAGCTTATTGTCACAGCTACAACATACTTAAGTTTCAGAGGAAATGAAGCAAAATCAAGTGAGGTAAAAGTGCTTGAGCATTATCGTTTATGCATGGTTAAAAAAAAATATCCCCCCATAGACATAACACATAATCTTCGCTGATTTTGATATCTTGCCTTTAATCACAACTTCTAGTATGATGACGTCATCAAATGAGAAAACATCGACATGGACTTGATAGGCAATCGTTCAAAGTATAACATATTCAACGTATGTCGTCAGTTTGGTATTGACTGGACGATCAAACACAGGAACATAAGGCAGCGATTAGTAATCTTCGCTGATTTTGATATCTTGCCTTTAATCACAACTTCTAGTATGATGACATCATCAAATTAGAAAACATCGACATGAACTTGATAGACAATTGAAGGGGTCAGTGCAATATAGTGCTAACCCACACAATGTTCATTTTGAGATAATCGCTGTTGAATGTTTGGAAAGTCCATACATTGTACATTGATAAAACATGAATGCATGCATTTTTTACCATCTTATTGGTTGAATTCAAATATGATATTTTCACGGACGTTAGAGTGAAGGATAAGGATTATGAAAATGCTTAATCGTGTCATTAATTCCCAATCAATGACACCCCTACTATAGGCATATCATAATTTCTCATCTAAAATCAATGGTCTATAGGATTCATGCACCATTACTTGTATAGTGCATAAACTTTGCTTTTTAAGCTTTGAGTGAAACGTGTCATAGCATAATTCTGTAATTCCATCAGCAGTGATTGACATAATGAAGAAGAAAGATATATCACATTGAACGCTTAGAACCTAACGGGAGGGGGGTATTATAGCATGATACTCGGTTCTTTACTGCCCAGCTAGATGCCAACAACATCCATCACTCACGGCTACGCATAGAGAAACAGCCATGGCGAAAATAAAACTTTGCCTTCCCATAGGCACAATGACACAGAACCCCGTCAAACACACTTTTCTTGGCAGGGATGGACATGAAAAAGTTCATTACTAATACTAAACAGCGTATGCATGTGGAGCTAGATACCTCTATAGCAACATAAAGCCTGTCTTCAACTCCGTTGATCGAACAATGACAACCTGAAATTTCAAAGAGATGAGCGAGACGCTATATACACCTGGCCTAGAGTTAATTTATTCAGTTCTCATTCCTACTTCAAGTTGGGTTATGTTATTGTAATCATTCCCATCTGCAGTATAACAAAACCAAAGTGAGGGAAAAGGGGAGAGAAAAACGAAAGGTGGCAAAAGGAAAACTGCGTGCACAACTGCAATCCATAGCATTGCGTGTGACAAGTGAAACAAATGTTTTAGTTGTTATAGCAGTGTTTTATGAGCATAAACAAATAGACAGACAATGTCAAATTTAAAAACCATCAATTTAATGTCAGAGAAGATGGTAAACAAGATGCATTGAAACCGTAACTAAATCGAACGAATTCAGATATAACATTCTTGAATTAAAAACAAGATAAAGAAAAATAATGTCCACGTCAGGATTTAAAAAAAAAAAAAAAAAAAAAAAACGCCGCACGAACATGCATTATATTCTAGATGGGAATACGGTCTTGATGCAAAGTTCCAAGGATTGTTTCATTAATTTAAAAGCAATGATTCCCTTACCACCACCAGCACCACACCACAATGACGTCTCTAAAATCAATGGTAGCACATATCACTGCATCGTGCATTGAATTAGCTCCCTTTTCCTAAACTACCAGTGAAACGTGCCATATTATATGGTGTAATTCGATCGGTTACAGCTCGTTATTCCGAAGGTTCGTTATTTCCGAAGGCTCTTTATTCCTAAGATTCGTTATTCCGAAGGTTCATTGTTCCGAATTTCATTTTCGGATTAACCAATCTTCGGAGTAACGAACCTTCGGAATAACGCCACAAATTTTCGGATTAACGAACCCTTTTTCATTTTCGGATTAACGAACCTCTAGGTATAGGGAATTTGCGTGTTTCGGATTAACGACCTTTCGGAATAACGAACCTTCGGAATAGCGAACCTTCGGAATAACGAACAGCACCCAATTCGATCAGTAGTGATTGACTTTAAAGAAGAAAGATAATGCAACAAATTGAATGCTTACCACATTGCTTATTGGGCTATTCCAGTTTGGTACTGATCTGTTCTATTCTCCCAGATGCCAACAACACATATCACCTATGGCTAACCTAGTGAAACAGCCATGACGAAAATAAACGACAGAGAACCCTGTCATAATCACTACACTAATTGGAAAGGTATTGCCCGAAATTCCTCATATAATATGAAGCAATATCAAGTCACTTCCTTCCCTGCCTGTCTTTAACTCCGTTTTGGTCAAACAATAACAACCTGGAATTCCAAACAGATAAACGAGACGCCATACACCTGGACTAGGGTTAATTAATTCAGTTCCCATTCCTGTTAGTTATGTAAACGTACACGTTCCTAAATATCCTGCTACAGTATAACAACAACAAAATCTAAATGAAGAGAAAAGGAAAGAGAAAACGAATGGTAGCAAGCGTGGCACTGTTTCAAGGGGCAATTTACAACATTACGTGTGACAAAATTAATGAAGCAAATCCAACCTCCAAACTCCAACACAAAACAAGGGAAATAGAGTAGCTGTGTTCATGACATCAGAGTGAAGCTGAACTGCTGAAAAAAAAAAAGGAATAAAAGGAAAAAGTCCTGCGGGACTCGATTAACTTCTCTCCTTCCGGTCGGGCATTATAAACACGCAGCGTGCTAAGCGATTCTGCCACACGGAAGATCCGAAGATCCTGTGCGAAACTTAAATCTATCTATGTATGGTATACACAACACAAATTTACATTGATATTCAGTTTTTTGGCGATATACGTCAAGTGACTGATAGCGCTGTTCAACTTCCCACGAGTGGCCGCGTGGATTCGATCAATATACAGTTACAAAGATAAATCGGGAATCGTTTCGACCAGATTCCATTCTCATTTTCAGTGATCGACAACGAAAATAATGTTAACCTGTTGAGGACGGTTTGATTTTGCTACAACACGTATTTCCCATAGACACCTGCCCGAGTATACTCGGGACTCGTCCTCAACGGGTTAAGCAGCGACTTGAAGTAATATTGAGAAATATTCGTGAAGTCCAATTCTTTATACAGTCCTACATAATTCAGATGAAATTGTTTCTGTCATGCAACCAATTGAAAATTTCGTGTGGTGTCGGCGAGTCCAAGTAAGTTGATTGGAAAGGATATGTGAATGAATATTTACCAATAGGTCTTTATATTGTAAAAAAAAAAAAAAAAAAAAAAAAATCAAACATGGCCATGCGGTCTTTTAAGAGTCATCTTCACTTTAACATTTGTAATTTCAAGTCCAAGTTGCCAGTCAAAGCAATGTGGTCTCCAACACAAAACAAAGGGATATTGTAGGTGTGTGTGTGTGTGTGTGTGTGTGTGTGTGTGTGTGTACGTTTACATGAAAACGTGATTTCTACATGGACGAAGGTGAATACTCCATAAAAGAAAAAAAAAACAAAAGATGTAAGTATTTTGTTTCGTGTTCTTATGGGATTCGAACCCGTACGTGTGCAACCTCACGTCTCTTGTGACGTCGCCTTTATCCTCTCGGCCATACGTCTCGACGAGAAAATATAAGGAATATAAACTTATGTACGTGAAATATGAATCAGGAATCGTTTCGTCCACATTCCATTCGCATTTTCAGTTTTTAGCTGCAAAATGATCAACCTGATGAGATTTGAAAAAATAAAATGCATGATTACTGCAGCTTATTGTCTGAGCTACCACATACTTAAGTTTCAGAGGAAATGGAGCAAAATCAGCTGAAATAAAGGTGCTTAAACGTTGTCAAGTCAATGCATGGTTTAAAAACGAAAAATCACCTCCCATAGACATAACACGTCAACTTGTCTGATTTTGAGTCTTTACCTTTAATCACAATTTGAAGTATGATGGTAAGTCTTCTCGAACTAAGAGTGTGGAACGGAAGCTTCTACGTGAAAGTTGAATCATGACGATCACCCGTGACCGACACATCTTTAAAGGGATCAGTTATTAGAGGTGGAAGACCTCGTGCCAAGATATTGTTTCAGCAATTCCAAAGCAATGATACCCTTACATTTAGGTATACCATAATATTTCCCTCTGAAACCATTGGTATTATTCATGTACAATTGCTTGCCTTGTCCATAAACTTTGCTTTATAAACTTTCAGTGAAACGTGTTATAACATAATTCTGTAAATCCATTAGCAGTGATTGACTACATAAATAAAGATATATCAAATTGAACGCTTAGCGCGTATAAAAGGGGGATTTTAGCCTGATGTTGTATTATTCACTGCACAGATACCAACAACACTCATCACCTACGGTTACGTATAGAGAAATAGCCATGGCGAAAATAAGGTTTTCCTTTTCTTTGGCAGATAGACACACAACCCCTTTGAACACACTATAATTGACATGGAGGGACATGAAAAAGTTCATTACTACTACTAAACAGTGATGCCTTTGTGATGCGCCTTGAACAAGGCTAATACCAATAAAGAGGTCCGCAGCAAGTTATCGCTCTCAGATCAAGACATGGCTTCCCAATCGTGGTCTTTTGCAACGTTGTTGTGATGGTTTGGGTGCGATCTGCCAGGAATGGAGCGGAACATTTGATTGTCATGATGTGGTGATTGGGTTGAGTCGTGACAAATTGGGACCTTGTCCGGGAAAATGAACAGACAAGCCGTTTTCTTTCGCATGTTCCATGCGGATTGTGGTGAGGACTCTCACGTCTGGTTGTACACGTGTGCTGTAAGTACGTAGTGTATAGCGTCGATGGTGTATAGGCTCATGTCGTATCGGGCCTATGTACCTGCTTGCATGTAGGTTCTGTTAGGCCTCATGCGTTTTGGTGAGGACTCTCACGTTTGGCTGTACACGTTTGTTTTTAGTATGTAGACAAGTGTATAGCGTCGATGACAGGCTTATGTATTGGGCCTGCATTGTTTGCATGTTGGTTTTGACAGGCCACATGCGTTTTGGTGAAGACTCTCACGTTTGGTTGTGCACGTTGTGTATAACATTTATGCTGCGTAGGCTTTGGCAGTCATTGACTGTGTTTGTAGTTTTCAGACTACATTTTGTGTGAAGGCCTAGTGCAGATTTTGGTGAGGATTCTCACGTTTTGGACGTTTGTCGTTTTTGCATGAAGGTCTTCTGTAGACCGATTTGGGTGAGGATTCTCACGTTCAGTTGTGTGCGTATATAGTGCATAGCGTGGGTATTGCGCATTGGGCTCGCACGTGTTTTGTAGTCGCAGACGGTCGGTCTAGCGCGTCGTGTGTAGGGCTAGTGCAGTTTGTGAGTGTGCGTATGCTGGATGTGTATGTGTGGGGGCTTGCGTACACATTGGCTACGGGTCACGCCGAATTTTCTGGAAGATTAGCCTCGGTTAAAGGCTTTGATATATTTTCCTTAGTTTGCACAATCGTGCTATGTGGTCGTTTGTAGTGAGTGTGTATACTCATTCTATGTCCTTAGATCACATGCTAATGTGATGCCGTGGTGTTCTGATTGTATGCCTGATTCGAAGGCTTAGGGATTTTGATGTTTTCTGCTTATCGTAGAAAATTTTTGCCTGTTCTGCGCGTGTGACTGGGTTCATGCATACATGTGTACTCATATGCAGTGCATTTCTTTTGTTAAGGCTTTGTAGTTTTGTGAGGATTTGTGACTTCTTGCAAGTTTTGATTTTGATATTCCCACAATGGCTGATGTAGTGCAGAGCTTTGTTGATGAACCCACTCAGGAAGGTTTTAATAACCTGAGGAAGGCAGAACTGGTGGAAGTTGCTCGAATTTTAGAAATCCCGATCAAAACATCGGATCGAAAAGCAGAGATCAAGGACACAATTTCGGAGTTTTTTACCAATACTGGTATCTGGCCTGCCTCTTTGTCAGAGGATGAAGCAGGGACAGATGATGGTGAAATTATTTCACCTTTGGTAACCCCTGCAGAAAGTGAATTGAAGAAAATTGAGATCCAGCTTCGGATGAAGCAGCTGGAAGTCGAGGCAAAGAAAATAGAACTCGAAATCAAGTCAATCGATGCAAAATCGAATGAACCTTCTTCCAGCAGTTCAGCAAAGTCATCAAAATTTGATGCATTAAGGCAATCTCAGTTGGTGCCGAAATTTCGTGAAGACCGGGTAGAAGAGTTTTTCCAGCACTTTGAAAAAGTGGCTGTGAGTTTAGAATGGCCCAAGGAAGTGTGGCCGACATTGATACAGAGCTCGCTGGTAGGGAAGGCCCAAGAGGTCTATGCGTCTCTCACTATCCAAGAGTGTTCTGACTATGAGAATTTGAAGAGTTCCGTGTTAAGGGCGTACGAGTTGGTGCCGGAAGCCCACAGGCAACTGTTTCGGAATTATAGGAGAAGGGATGATCAGACATTCGTTGATTTTGTGCAACACAAGCAGACCCATTTTGAACACTGGTTAAGGTCGTCTGGTGTTGATGATTTCCACAAACTGAAAGAGTTGGTGTTGTTAGAGGAGGTGAAGAGGTGTGTTCAGCCAGATCAGCGGCAGTACCTGGAGGAAAGGGAAGTGAATGGTGCCAGGAGAGCTGCTGTCCTCCTTGATGAGTATGTGCTTACCCACAAGGGTACTTTCAAACTTTCTTCAAGCAAGAAAGGAGGCCAGGGTGTGCCAAGAAAAGGAGCTGTTGCTCCAAGCATTCCCAAGCCCGATCTTGATCAAAAGCCGAACAAGGCTTGCTTCTATTGCAAGAAGGATGGACATGTGATGTCAGCTTGCTGGAAGTTGAAGAAGAAGCGAGAAAAAGAGGGGATTAGCAACCCCAAAGCATTGCTAGATGCTTTTGCTATCACTCGCACAGAACATCTGCCATCGTTTGAACGGGTGGCAGAGAATTACAGACCTTTCATATTTTCAGGGTATGTTAGTTTGACGCCTGATAGTGAGCAGGTTCAGGTTCACATTTTGAGGGATACAGGAGCATCACAGAGTCTCCTGTGTGCAAAGACATTGCCATTTTCGGTTGAATCTTCTGTGAATTCGGAAGTGTTTGTGAGGGGAGTTGAAGGTGGGAGTGTCCGAGTGCCTCTTCATAATATCGAATTGAAGAGCGATCTTGTCAGTGGCTCAGTTGTAGTAGGTATTTTGCCTACATTGCCAGTCGAAGGTGTCACCTTATTGCTCGGCAATGATATCGCTGGAGAGAAGGTTTTGCCTCACTTTCTCCCAAGTAAGACACCCGTGGTTGACGAAGCCACAGAGAAATTCGTTCAGGATATGCCTGATGTGTTTCCCTCATGTGCTGTTACCAGGTCAATGGCTCGTGAACTGGAGAAAGAGGAGCAAGAGGATATCTTGGCTGATACTTTCTTCTCTAGACTTGAAGAGTCTAGCAGCAGTGATGATGCACATATGGACCATGGTCAAATGTCAGAGATTTCTCGTCAGAGTCTGGTTGAATTGCAGGGCAAAGACCCTGAAATAGTGCGTCTTGCACAGTCACTTGTACCTGATAGGAGGAAGAGGAGAAGACTCTGTCATGTCAACATGCTAAAGGAGTATGTTGAAAATGTAGAAGAGGCTAATGAAAAGCCTGTTGCTACGGTTGGAATCGGTTGTGAAGTGGATGGTGAAGACAGTGAGAGTGATGATGTGGAAATTCCGCAGTTGATGTTGAAGAATTCTGAGGTGTTAGCAAATCTATCTGACACATTATCTCATCTTCCAGGAGTAGAGAGAGCTCAGGTGATGGATGTAGTCCATGAGTATGAACACCTTTTCAGTGATGTACCAGGTCGTACTAGTGTGGTGGTGCATGATGTTGATGTGGGGGACTCCTCCCCTGTCAAGCAACACCCATATCGTGTGAATCCATTGAAAATGGATGTTCTGAGGAAGGAAGTTCAATACATGCTTGAACATGACCTTATTGAGCCCAGTAAGAGTGGATGGAGTTCTCCCTGTGTGTTGGTTCGAAAGCAGGATGGTTCTTTGCGTTTCTGTACGGATTACAGGTTGCTCAATTCGAAAACAAAGTCAGACTCGTACCCTTTGCCCCGCATCGATGATTGTATTGATCGCGTAGGGAATGCCAAATACGTCAGTAAGTTTGACCTTTTGAAGGGGTACTGGCAGGTTCCCCTCAGTGAAAGAGCGAAAGAACTGTCTGCATTCGTGACTCCTGACGGATTCTTCCAATACAAAGTGATGCCGTTCGGGATGAAGAACGCGCCCGCTACATTCCAGAGACTCATCAACACCGTCACGTCTGGCTTGGTGGGATGCGAGGCGTATCTCGACGACATCATAGTGTACAGCCATACATGGGAGGACCACCTTCTGAGAGTCAGAGCACTGTTTGACCGCTTGACCAGTGCCAACCTTACGGTGAACTTGAGGAAATGTGAGTTCGCCCGAGCAAAAGTCGTGTTCCTGGGTCACATTGTGGGACATGGTTCCGTCAAGCCTGTTGAAGCAAAGGTGGAGACGATCCTGAACTTTCCCCGCCCACAGAGTAAGCGAGAGCTGAGACGATTTCTGGGCATGACTGGCTATTATCGGAAGTTCTGCCATAATTTCGCTGATGCTGCAACACCGCTCACCAACATGTTGCGGAAAGATTCGCAGTTCGAGTGGTCAGATGACTGTCAAGTTGCTTTCAACCGGCTGAAGGCAATGCTAGCGAGTTCTCCGGTTCTTGCAGCGCCGAACTTCGACAAGCAGTTCATTCTTATGGTGGACGCGAGTGACACAGGAGGAGGAGGAGCCCTGATGCAGAAGGACGACAACGGAGTTGACCATCCCGTCGCATACATGTCCAGAAAATTCAACAAACATCAGCGACGGTACTCCACTGTCGAGAAGGAGACGTTAGCGCTCGTCATGGCTCTTCGTCATTTTGACGTGTACCTGAACACTACAAAGTATCCAGTGCTGGTGTACACAGACCACAATCCGCTTGTGTTCCTGTCGCGAATGAGGAACAAAAATGGACGCCTAACCAGATGGGCGCTAGTGCTACAGGAGTACAACCTCGTGATACAGCACGTACGTGGAAAAGACAATGTCATTGCAGACGCTTTGTCCCGTGGATAAGATAGAAGTACGCATATTTCCACGGATAGGACAAAAGGACACAGATGTGCTTATTATCCATAGATAATAAGACTGGTAATGACTTGGAAACATGAACAATACGAGACAAAAGAAATGTGTTTCCATGCATTTGTAAGAAAATTATATTTCTCATGTTGAAGAAAGAGTGTTATTGATTGCTTTGAAATGATGACACAAACATTGTGTACACTGCTTTAATTTATTCTTTTTGTTCTTGTCTGCAGGGAAAAAGACAGCATGTTTTCCAAATTGTCATGATTTTTGCACCAAAACAGGGCAAAATCATTTCAAGTGATATAGCATGAGTTTTGCTATGTTTTATGCTTTATATGGTGAAGAAAGGGGTTTTCAGTAATACAGCATATTTTGATACAGGGTATAATGTAGACATTGTATTAATTGGAACTGCAAATTAAGTTGCATTGCTGTTTGCAAAAAAGCACACACAAGCACACAAAAGCTGTTGTTGCATTTTTTTCAAATGCTTAATCTGCAAGAGTTGGAATTTGTGGCATCACAGAATTGACCAATTATACACATTTTCCATAGCATAGATATCGACTGAGTGAAATTATGACACTATGATATTCATAATGTTGTGAATGTGTAAGGTTCATGAGACCATACAGGTGTACAGACATAACCAGGTTATATTCATGTGATATCTTGTTTCAGAAACAGAGAGAGTATAACAGGTGTTCATAATTGCATTGTTTTGCTATACGCTAGTCACTGTACATGCATTTATTGTCTTGAGGAACAAAGCTTTACGGTATTTGAACAGAAGTGTCAAGAAATTAGAAATGTAGAGATGTTTGTCAGACCAAACAGTTGAGCTGAACGCGTTGTTATGTCAGTTTTCATCAAAGGTCAGATTGCTACAAGCTCACCATGTAAAAATGGTTACTAAGTATAGTGAATGGAAGATTACTTCTGTTATTGGTGACATAATACAACAACAAAACCGTATAAAGTTCAGTATTCAACCTGCATGATTGTCAGTGTATGCAGGTTAATCAGTGATATGTGTAGCGGTTTTTCTCAAGCATATGCACATCAAGCTAAGAGAGAAGTTTGATATGTCCATACTTATGGTATATTGTTTCATGATACAATTACAGTGTATTTTGTTCTGAACCAGCAGCATTTCTTAGATTTCGACTAGGTGTTGAAATGTTTGGCCATTTGATACTCATAAGCATTTCAGGAAAGCTAAAGAGAATACATGTTTCATGATTTATGACCAAACAGAAAAAAAAAAAAAAAGAAGAAAAGAAAACAAGGAATGTTGTGGTTGTAAAGTTTTGCGCGTATACGCACATGCTTGTTCCGAGCAGGTAGTGGATCTATATTTAGACTTAGCCTACGCTCAAGAAAGGTTTTGATAAGGCTCATTAAGTCTGAGCTTGTTTATGTGAAGAATCCACTTTAGTGTATGAACACACAACTGTGCATTTTTATGTATCGTGTTTCGGAACATGTTTGTAACGACTGTTTGCAGTTTGACTGGAAAGTTCTTCCATAACTTCCCGTCTTAAGGGGGGAGATGTGATGCGCCTTGAACAAGGCTAATACCAATAAAGAGGTCCGCAGCAAGTTATCGCTCTCAGATCAAGACATGGCTTCCCAATCGTGGTCTTTTGCAACGTTGTTGTGATGGTTTGGGTGCGATCTGCCAGGAATGGAGCGGAACATTTGATTGTCATGATGTGGTGATTGGGTTGAGTCGTGACACCTTCTACTCATGTGGCACAAGATACCTCTATAGCAACATAAAACCTGTCTACAATTCCGTTATTGGGTCAAACAATAGCAACCTGGAATTTCAAAGAGACGAGCGAGACGCCATACACCTGGCCTAGAGTTAATTTATTCAGTTGCCATTCCTGCTCCAGTTGAGTTATGTAAATTATTTTCCGACCTGTCTTGTGCAGTGTAACAGGAACAAACGTAGAGAAAAGGAAATAGAAAACGAAAGGTGGCAAGCGGGGCACTGTATACCAAGGGCAATTTACAACATTACGTATGATAAATGAAGCAAATCCAACCTCCAGCCTCCGACAAAAAAAAAAGGGAACTTGAGTGACTGTGTGTCGTGGGGTAATGACATCGGAATGAGGCTGAACTGCCAAAGGAAAAACAAAGAAAGAGAGAGAAAAAAAAAATAATAGCGTCCTGCGGGTCCCGAACATCTCGTCCTAAGGTAGTGCATAATGACCATGCAGCGTGCTAAGCGACCAAGCCACACGGCTGTCCCGAAGATTGGATGTGAAATTCATATCTTTATATCATTTACAACATTACTACTACTAAACAGTGATGCCTTCCATTCATGTGGCACAAGATACCTCTATAGCAACATAAAACCTGTCTACAATTCCGTTATTGGGTCAAACAATAACAACCTGGAATTTCAAAGAGATGAGCGAGACGCCATACACCAGGACTAGAGTTAATCAATTCAGCTCCCATTCCTGCCAGTTATCTAAACGTACATGTTCCTACCTATCCTGTTACAATATTACAAGAACCAATGAAGAGAGAAGGAAAGAGCAAACGAAAGGTGGCAAGCAGGACACTGTAACAAGGGGCAATTTACAACATTAAGTGTGACAAAATTAATGAAGCAAACCCAATCTCCAAACTCCAATACAAAACGAGGGAAATAGAGCAGCCGTGTTCACGGGTTACGTATACTTGGTAAAATAATACGATAAATGACATCGGAGTAAAGCTGAACTGCCGAAAAAAAAAAGAAAGAAAGAGAAAAACTTCTGCGGGAGTCGAACTTCTCGCCTTCCGGTATGGCGTTATGAACACCCAGCGCGCTAAGCGATTACGCCACATGGCTGTCCTGAAGATTCTATGCGAAACTTAAATGTATGATAATACTGTCGTGACAGTGCTGACTGAGAGGGCGCTATTCAACTTCCCCCAAGTGGCCGCGTGGATTCGACCAATATACAGTTGCAAAGAACAATCGGGAATCATTCCGTACAGATTGCATTCTCATTTTGAGTTTTTAACTACAAAATTGTCGACCTGATGAGGAGATTTGAAAATATAAAATGCATGATGACTGCAGCTTATTGTCTGAGCTACAACATACTTAAGTTTCAGAGGAAATGGAGCAAAATCAGTTGAGATAAAGGTGCTTAAACGTTGTCAAGTCAATGCATGGTTTAAAAAAAAAAAATCACCTCCCATAGACATAACACGTAAACTTGTCCGATTTTGTTTCTTTACTTTTAATCACAATTTAAAGTATGATGACGTTATCAAATTTCAAAACCATGACATGGACTTGAAAGGCAAATGTTCAAAGCAAAACATATGTGAATTTGGGGTAATATTAAGCTTAAACAATAGAGATACGAGCAAATGAATGTCAGAAACAGTACCTCAAAAAAATAATTCCACTTTTTTTTATTTCAGATGATGAAATGATGACGTCATCGCGTTTTCCTGGCAATATTGGTACTTGAAACGTTATTTCCAATTCATATGCTTTTGTAATATGCAATAGAAATATAGGGTCAACGGACGATTTAAAGAGCTATGGCGAAATAAACAAAGACATGTTTTTTCACTATATTCGCAGAAAGACGCACGCACGGAATTTCAACTTTGACGCCAGTGCATTCCTTTGTTATAGGTCGAAATCGATCGGAAATCCATGGATATTGTTACTCAAAGTATCAGAAATCCAAATCAGTCAAAAAAATTGCATTTTCATGTTGGTTACGCCCTCTGCGCGCGAAATTGCGCGGACGGACGCGCACGCGAGAAAATGTTTGAAACGCTTAAAATTGTCTGAAACTTCGAGATTTCCCATTGGGAAGTCGTTTTGAGCCTTTTAAAATTTTGACGCGCGCTTACGCGCGCGTATTGATGACCTGGGTAACTAGCGTTAAAAAGTAAGATAGAGCGTGACCTGAACTTTATGTCCACCGAAAATTATACAGAAATGATATCTAGTTATGAAGTTATGATCGATCATGTGACAAGGTCCGAAAATCACAAAATGGCGCCTAGATGACGTCATAGATATGTTACTGTTTGTTTGTTTGTTTGTTTGTTCATTTTCCATCTGACAAGATGGCTGGATAGCCCATATTCAGCTACGTTAAGCTGGTCTTCCATGGGGTCCAGTTGGATGTGAGGTGGGACCGCTTCACCGGGTTAAGCACCCTGCTCTTTGCGATGAATGAATGAAGCGGGATCTTTTACGTGCATGAGTTGTTGCTCTCTCTCATACACGGGGCCTCCATTTTATGTCCTATCCGAGGGACAGAGTGTTTTGCCTCTTGCTAGAGGGGACGGTATGTTTACACACAACATTGCTCAGTCCAGACTCGGGTTCGAACCCGGGCCGCGTGATCGTGAGGCAGACGCGCTACCGACTGAGCCAACTCACCGCCCTATGAAAACCTTATTGTGGCTAGATATTGTTATGAGACATGTTGACTGAAAATGTCATGTCATTCCGTAATGTCATTGTTGAGATATTGACGACACAAAATGTGGCAGAAAGAAAGAAGAATAAAAAAACTAGAGTTAATCAATTCAGCTCCCATTCCTGCCAGTTATCTAAACGTACATGTTCCTACCTATCCTGTTACAATATTACAAGAACCAATGAAGAGAAAAGGAAAGAGCAAACGAAAGGTGGCAAGCGGGACACTGTAACAAGGGGCAATTTACAACATTAAGTGTGACAAAATTAATGAAGCAAACCCAATCTCCAAACTCCAATACAAAACGAGGGAAATAGAGCAGCCGTGTTCACGGGTTACGTATACTTGGTAAAATAATACGATAAATGACATCGGAGTAAAGCTGAATTGCCGGAAAAAAAGAAAAAAAAAAAGAAAGAGAAAACTTCCGCGGGAGTCGAACTTCTCACCTTCCGGTATGGCGTTATGAACACCCAGCGCGCTAAGCGATTACGCCATATGGCTGTCCTGGAAATTCTATGCGAAACTTAAATGTATGATAATACTGTCGTGACAGTGCTGACTGAGATGGCGCTATTCAACTTCCCACAAGTGGCCGCGTGGATTCGACCAATATACAGTTGCAAAGAACAATCGGGAATCATTCCGTACAGATTGCATTCTCATTTTCAGTTTTTAACTACAAAATTGTCGACCTGATGAGGAGATTTGAAAATATAAAATGCATGATGACTGCAGCTTATTGTCTCAGCTACAACATATTTATGTTTCAGAGGAAATGGAGCAAAATCAGATGAGGTAAAGGTGCTTAAACGTTGTCAAGTCAATGCATGGTTTGAAAAAAAATCACCTCCCATAGACATAACACGTAAACTTGTCTGATTTTGAGTCTTTACCTTTAATCACAATTTCTAGTATGATGACGTCATCATATATCAAAACCATCACATGGACTTGAGAGGCAAATGTTCAAAGTATAACATATCTGAATTTGGGATAATATTGAGCTTAAACAACAGAGATACGAGCAAATGAATGTCAGAAACAGTACCTCAAAAAAATCAATTCCACTTTTTTTATATAAAATGACGATTTGATGACGTCATCGCGTTTCTCTGGCAATATTGATACTTGGAATGTTATTTACAATTCATATGCTTTTGTAATATGCAATAGAAATATAGGGTCAACGGACGATTTAAAGAGCTATGACGAAATAAACAAAGACATGTTTTTTCACTATATTTGCAGAAAGACGCGCGTGCGGAATTTCAACTTTGACGCCTGTGCATTCCTTTGTTATGGGTCGAAATCGATCGGAAATCAATGGATACTGTTACTCAAAGTATCAGGAATCCAAATCAGTCAAAAAAATTGCATTTCCATGTTTCTTAAGCGCTCTGCGCGCGAAATTGCGCGGACGGACGCGCACGCGAGAAAATGTTTGAAACGCTTATAATTGTCTGAAACTTCGAGATTTCCCATTGGGAAGTCGTTTTGAGCCTTTTAAAATTTTGACGCGCGCTTACGCGCGCCTAATGATGACCTGGGTAACTAGCGTTAGAAAGTAAGATAGAGCGTGACCTGAACTTTATGTCCAGCGAAAATGATACAGAAATGACATCTAGTTATGAAGTTATGATTGATCATGTGACAAGGTCCGAAAATCACAAAATGGCGCCTAGATGACGTCATAGATATGTTACTGTCATGAAAACCTTATTGTGGCTAGATATTGTTATGAGACATGTTGACTGAAAATGTCATGTCATTCCGTGATGTCATTGTTGAGATATTGACGACACAAAATGTGGCAGAAAGAAAGAAGAATAAAAAAAAAGAGAAATTTTGACAATTACAATAGGTGATACGCTGATAGCGTATCACCTAAAAAGAGAAATTTTGACAATCACAATAGGTGATACGCTGATAGCGTATCACCTAATAAAGAGAGATTTTGACAATCACAATAGGTGATACGCTGATAGCGTATCACCTAATAAAGAGAGATTTTGACAATCACAATAGGTGATACGCTGATAGCGCATCACCTAAAAAAAGAGAAATTTTGACAATCACAATAGGTGATACGCTGATAGCGTATCACCTAAAAAAATAAAGAGAGATTTTGACAATCACAATAGGTGATACGCTGATAGCGTATCACCTAACAATCACTCAAGCTAGTAAAGGCGAGTCGGGGCATGCGGCCCCTCCGACCGTGTTCGTTGCTGTATCGCAATTAGTCTCGATTCAGACACACAGGGGATGTAAGCCCAGACCGCATTGGCTAAAGGCTATGTCAGACTCGGCCATGGGTATCTGAACAATATTCTATATCTTGTATGATGATGTATACATAATTTTCTCATGCGCTCGCTCGCTTCGCTCGCTCGCGAAGAAAGTAATATCGACATAAGGCATGGTCCAAACGTTGACAACGTCAAATAGCATAGGCTTACATGTAAACATGCTATGACGCGAGCAACTCGGGACCATCTGCGAATTCTGTACGAAAACAAACAAACAATAACAAAAACTATACCGCCATAATTGAACCCTTTCCATTTCCAGAATCATTCCTGAAACGATGATGACTCTGATACACCTATGGGCATACCCAGGGATGATCAGGGGCGTCGAATATATCGGGGGGGGGGGGAAGGGGCATTTGCCCCAACCCTACGGAAATGTTGGGGGAGACAAATCATTTGTCCCCCAAGCAAATCCCTAGATGAGGACAAATCTCGAACTTTCTTCATGGCAAATTGTCCAACTACCGCCAGAACTATGCACCGGATCGTTGAATCGCAATCATATTTGCACAAGCTCCGCTACTGGGTTCCTTTCGACAGATTTTGTAAACTTTTGAGATTGACGTATTTCCTTAAATTTTATCAAAGAGTGTGCAGCAGATCTTTCACTTAAAGCTCCCTCATATGCAGACGCGTCTATGGATGGGGAGGGGGATGGTTCCCCCATGAAAGTATTGGGGACAAACATATCATTTTGCTCCTCCTCGTAACTCCCGAGATGTGGAAATGTTTTTACTTTCTTGATGGAAAACTGTTCACATATGTTATTCAAAGATGGCTGAATTTCAATTCTGAAAATGCAAAATCTACTCTCTCGCGTAAGAGGGGGATAGGCCTAACCCCTTCCATACCCTCACCCTTCAGTCCTTTCTACTTAATACACTTTAGATTGACAAATTTCAAAATGTTTCTTTTAAAATGTGCACCAGGTCTGTTACTTCAGTTAAAAGAGATATGCAAATGTTCCGTGGGTGGGAGGAGATACTTTCAATTAAAGGAGGGTTCCCCCCCCCCCCCAAACAAAATAGTATACACTTCTGGGATTGAAATTTGATATGAAACACTGTGGGAGGGGAGAACATCCCCCCCCCCCCCCCCCCGCTGCTAGCTCCGCTCGCTCGGGTTCGGTTGCGTTTATGACATTCAGTGGAAGAAATAATACAAGAATTTTATTGAAATGATACCATTTAAGGCAAATTATTCAATAATAATCGACATCAACATGTTCTGCTGCGGCTATACCATAAACAAGTGGGACTGTTTCAAGTCGATAAAACAAGTAAAAACATGCATCGAATTGCACCATGTACAACATCAATATGCAAAAAAGTTCTCACGGTGGGAGGGGAAACCCCCCTCCCACACCCTCACTCTCGCTCGCTTCGCTCCCTCGCTTCTAACAGCTCCCCATAAGATCAGTAAATCCTGGCTACGCCAGTGATAGGCCCCACTATTTAGTAAGCTCTCACAGTGATGTCGCACAGGCGGAGCAAGAGCTGAAATACCCTGATATTGTCATTCAATTAAAGGAGTGCCCCCCCCCCAAAAAAAAAAAATAGTATACACTTCTGGGATTGAAATTTGATATGAAATATGCATAAAATTACACCATTTACAACATCAAAATGCAAAAAGTTCTCACTGCGGGAGGGGGGAACACCCCCCAGCCCCCCCCCCCCCCACCCCCACCCCGCTGCTACCTTCGCTCGCTCGGGTTCGGTTGCGTTCATGACATTCAGTGGAAGAAATAATACAAAAAATTTTTATTGAATAAAAATTTTTATGGAAATGATACCATTTAAGGCAAGTTATTCAATAATAATCGACATCAAGATGTTCTGCTACGGCTATACCATAAACAAGTGGGACTATTTCAAGTCGATAAAACAAGTAAAAGCGTGCATCGAATTGCACCATGTACAACATCATAATGCAAAAAGTTATCACCGTGGAAGGGAGAACATCCCCTCCCACACCGTCCCTCTCCACCCCACCCCCACTCCCTCTCTCGCTCCACTCGCTCGGGCTCTGTCACGTTCATGATATTCAGTGTTAGAATTGATTCAAGAGGTTTATTATACTGAAATTGTATAATCATCGACATCAAAATACATCTAAAACAAGTGGGATTGTTTCAAGTTGACAAAACGCGCAAAAACATGCATCAAATTGCACCATGTACAAAATCAAAATGCAAAATGTTCTCACCGCGGGAGGGGGAGGGGGACACCCTCGCTCCCCCCCCCCCCCGCTAGTTCCGCTCGCTCGGGCTCGGTCGCGTTCATGATCTTCAGTGTAAGAATTAATACAAAAAGTTTATTCAAATGATACCATTTTATAGGCAAAACTGTTCAATTATAATCTACATTAAATGTACTGCTACCATAAAAATGTGGGACTGTCTTGAAGTCGATAAAACACGCAAAAAATGCATCAAATTGCACCATCTACAACATCAATATACAAAAAGTTCTCACGGTGGGAGGAGAAACCCCCCTCCCACACCCTCACTCTCGCTCGCTTCGCTCCCTCGCATCTAACCGCTCCCCACAAGATCGGTAAATCCTGGCTACGCCAGTGATAGGCCCCACTATTTAGTAGGCCCTCACAGTGATGTCGCACAGGCGAAGCAAGAGCTGAAATACCCTGATGTTGTCATTCAATTATCTCTAAATATTTCTTTTTCTTACCTGTTTTTTGATAGGAAAAAAAAATCCAAAATTTCACCAAAAGTGTGCAGCAGATCGCTGAATTTCAGGTCTGAAAATGCAAAAATCGGCTGACAGGGAAACAAACAAACAAACAAACAAACAAAAATAAGAACAAAACAAGTCTTCATATTTTTGCTGCCACTTCCCTCCCACTTTGCATGCAAAAGAGTGGAACATTCGATCCCTGTAAAGTGTGTGTGTTTGTGTGTGTGTGTGTGTGTGTGTGTGCTGGGGGGGGGGGGAACCAAGCTTCTCTCCCCCCCCCCCCCTCCAAGGGCTGCGCCGGTCCGGTTATGGGCTTGCAATGGTGGTGATGGTGACTATCGCCGATCACCCCCCCCCCTACTCCTCAGTACGGATTTACGCCGTTGTTGACAGCTTCGCCAGAAGAGTGGCTGCGATCAGAGTAGGTTCGGGGTCGAGCACAGTTATAGCATTCAATTTGTGGTAGTTGACGCAAAACCTGTTACTTCCGTCTTTCTTCTTCACTAGTACGACGGGTGACGCGTACTTGGATCGGGATTTCTCTATCAAGCCTGTTGCGGCAAGGATTGTAGTCCACTTCCTGGTGTGCCCGCGTGTGTACGGACGCACAATGTGTACGTTGATGGTGTCTTTATGTACACTGTATAACACAAGATCACCCCTCCTGAATTTTTTTTCGGGAGTACCAATTGGCGGAGTGTCGCAATCAGCGGTTGGGCGCATTGGGTGGGTGCCGAGTGTGTGGGGACTGCGGATGATAAAAATCGTCCAGTATCTGGACTACAAGGATTGTCGTCCCGTCAAAGATTGTCGTCTGGCGACACTCTGTGACGAGGACTGGCGGCAAGGATTGTCGTCCGCCCTCGAAGCACATTTTGCTGGGTAATATCGTTCGTGACATAGTCATTGAAATACCAACACATAACTTACATGGCTACATCCATGCAAACATGCCATGTAAAAGTCACGGTGAGGTTTCAAGGAAGTGTGTATGTGCGCGCGCTCATGATAGTGTCCGTTTGTGCGTGCGTATGTGTTGTGTGTGTGTGTCAGTGTATATGATGGAGGAATGTGTTTATTATGTCAGCGTATGTGTTTTGGCTGCGCGTGGGAGGGATACCTAGTAAGCTGTTGCTGGCATAAACGTTAATTTGATTTTATCAGCAGCTTTGACTTTGATGAGTTTGTTTGACGGATTTGTAGGCCTATATGAATTCGGAGTGGTGCTTGCGTGCGGGCGGATGCTGCTTTAATGCATACGGTCCATCATGTCTTATGTATCAACATTGGGAAGTCGTTTCATCAGGAAGGAAGGTGGTATCGGTTCGGGTTTGTGTGTGTGTGTGGGGGGAGGGGGGTTACATTTCGTTTTTGCGAAGGTTCGTTATTCTGAAGGCTCTTTAGTCCGACGGTTCGTTATTCCGAAGGTTCGTTATTCCGAATTTCATTTTCGGATCAACAAACATTCGGAATAACGCCACAAATGTTCGGATTAACGAACCCTTTTTCATTTTCGGCTTAACGAACTTCTAGGTATAGGGAATTGTGTGTTTCGGATACAATGAACCTTGGGAAAAACGAAGCTTCGGAATAACGAACCTTCGGAATAACGAACAGCACCCGTGTGTGTGTAAGTGTGTGGGTGTGTATATGTATGTATGTGGATTTGTGAATGTGGGCGTGGGATGATTTAGGTTTTGGTTAATCGGGGTTGGTGGGTTGGGGATTGATTTGAAGAAGGATAGTTCTAAATGGTACAGATTTCGGTAGGATTTAATATTTAAGATAGATGTAGATTTGTTTCGGGGGGGGGGGTGGTCGGGTTTTTCATGACTGATTTTACTTTAGATTTGTATGATGTATTTGTGGGGTTTTTTTTTATGTTTACGCCCTTGTAAGTAAGTAGGTGTTACATGATCCAAACCAATATATTGAAGGGATAGGTTTGGTAGGGCCCTCCATGTCAAAACTTTCTCGTGAAGAAATTGTTGATAGGGTTGGTCTATAATCGATTTATCTAACTTGAAGTTAGATTATTTGTAGTATAAATTGACAAATGGATTTGTTTGTGATTCGAATTGCCTTTGTATCGTCTTTGTTCATGTTACACCCAGAATGGGTTGATTTATGAATGATTTTATGAAATCAGTTAATATCAATGAAAAGCAAAAAAAAAAAAAAAATGTTGAGGTGGTTTATTTGCATTATGAGGATTAGAGTGTTTGTTGGTGTTTGTTTACAATACGTATGTATTGGCGGTGTGCATATGACAAAGAATAGTGATATGGAAGTTATAGTTAAGACTGATTGAAGACTATGACTACAGTGAAAATATGAACAAAGACAGATAACATTTACGGAGGGTACCTCCCTCGTATGCCTTTTCTCTTGGTCTCTCTCTCCCACCCCGCTTCACCGCTGAAATTGACACACCCATACTATTTTGAAATTAGCGGCAGCACGCAGCGCTGCTGTGAACTCTATAAATACTAGTCCAGGCTAAAAGGCACCCAAACTTGTTTTTTTGATATATAAAATGTTTTTTGATGTTTTCTTGTCAATTCGAGGGTGCTGATTCCAAATCCGATTGATGCCACTCGCGTAACCTTGAGCATTTTCGGTAAAATGCAAAAGTCCAAAATGGCCGCCGATTATGCTATTTTGGCCGTGATAAACACAATAATGTGCATTATACGACCAATTGTTCCACCAAACTTTGTACATTTCTGTTCCTAGAGTTACTCCATCTGCATTTGCAAGCGAATTTTCATTTCATATAGGTTCATTTAACATTTAAAGCTCATTTTTTTTTTATTCAAAATGGCCGCCATTCCTATATGCTTATGTACTATATGGATGGCAAAACATATGCATGAAAATATGAAACAAATTTACTGTATTTCCAGTCCCGTACCTACGCGATCATAAAGTTTTGCATGTGCAATAATTATGTTGGGTGTCACTTACAATATAAAGGGGGCCTACATGAGCATTTAATATTCATAAACCTTACGATGTTGAACACAATTATATATTTCATTTTGTCTCAACAAAAGTCTCAACAACATAAGCTCACTAAACGTCTCGCAAGGAATCAATATACCATCATATTCTACATGAAGTTTGAATATAAAAATGTAATACTAACACAATATATTAAGGAGCCTACATACATGGTATTTATCAAATAATGTTGAAAATGGAAGGGAAACTAGAAAGCAAAGCTTGTAATACGCATTCCCCTAAAACCATATTAACAAAGTACAGAAAAATCCTATACAGTAAGTGCAGAGATACATGGTTGCGGACAAAAACACATCGGATATTAATGACACAACTAAAAACCCTTTACATTGTAGTTTTTTTTTTTCCAGCAAGGAGTTGGGGGGGGGGGCAGGAGGGAGCAGTCCTGAGGCGAGTTCGAAATGGATCATAACCTCCATCACGTTGACATAATTTGATTTAGACGTGCCGCCTTGATATTATTGAGCAAACCTGATTTTCTTCTTGAATTAAAACAACAAAAAAATGTTGAAGGCATAAACGAAACTGTCTTAATGCAATACCGTACAAACTGTCAATTAAACATCAACCAAGGAGCAATGCGAGACACCTCTCTCAGTTCTCTCACAGTTCCCAGGTGCTGATAATATAGACTTTGACATCATGATCTCATTCAGTGTTGTCTTAAAACTAAAACTGTCGTTTTTATTGTCTTTAAAGAACCATTTAATTGTATGTTTAGTAGCAGGCGACATCAGCCCCAAATTTGCAGAATTCTCAGGCTAAAGATGCATATTAGTCCTGCAATTGTTTTAATTGCAACCACATCTGGTGATGTTCAGCACTACCTCAGGGGTCAGAGGGCGATTATTTGCCATAGAAACAGGATGAAGACATTCATGACTTGCTTGATCATCACCCGTTGAAGCCCTATGGCTTTGTTGCCAGGCCAGAGACAGTGTTGTAGGTAACTTGGGTGGTATCAGAGATGGCATCAGACCGGGGGGGGGGGGGGGGGAGGAGGGTTTCATAAAGCTGGTCGTAAACTTACGAACAACTTACGAGCGACTGGTGATTAGTTTTTGTGCTGAATTATGGAAATTCTGATAAATATAGCACATCAGAACAGATCACCAGTCGCTCGTAAGTCGTTCGTAACTTTACGAACAGCTTCATGAAACACCCCCAGCATCTGCACCAAGCTGTTTTGGGGTCAAAGCTTTCAAGTTACAGTAGGGAAATCTAGGCTTGTGGGATTTTAGGCGCATTGATGGCAGGTTGTTCAAGGGGGCATTTCATGAAGTGTTTTGTCAGATCTTTTCTTTTTGACAAACTGTTATAAGCTATTGGATAATTCCTTGCATCTGGTTGGCTGAGAGCAAATTTGTCAGACAAATTTGTCAGACAAAACGCTTCATGAAATGCCCCCCCCCCATGCTATCGTGTTTGGAAGGTCAGGGTATGCGTTGACGGCACTGGTGACACTTGCCATCCTTTCCTTCCAGTGCGAGGGAGAGTGATCGAGTGCCAGTGAAGGAGGGTGGACTTCCTTAGCCTATGCTTGGAAGACTTGCCACAGAGAGGGCTACCTTGAACATAGCGTTGGCACGATGGTTACTAAGATGGAAGGCATGGGTCTGATGATAATCTTATAAAGGTTGCGGCAAAGTCTCCAGAGGATGAAGTACTCCACTATTGTCTTGAGATGTGTCAGTACTCGGCTCATGTCATCCAAGGACTTTCTATGAAACGTAAAGGCAAGATCATCTGCAAACTTCCTACGTGAAGTGAATGTAATGTCACCACATATATGTTAAAGGTAGGGAATCCCATTTGCATGCCTTAAATGAAGATTTGTATAAATACAGTGGTATGTTGATGACAGAGTATCATTTTAGAAACTCCCATAAAAGTATTGAAAGTGGAAGGTAGCATTTAGTACATTTTTATTGACCGTTAGATTTCGAATTGATTTTTTTTTTTCGGGGCTCACCGTAAATTCCAGTACATTACTAGGCTACCTTTGCAGACCCATGCACTGCACATGTGTGTCCATTATGTATATTTTGTGAAGAAAGTTCATCAAAACTTACAAACATTTCTATATACATTCTTGCCATATACTCTATATATTATTACATCAGCTCTTATACTTTTAGATTTGTGTTTATAGATTAAAAAAAATACAGAAGACTGCAACAAAAAGGCTTAAGTGTGGCTGACACACAGAACTACTGAGTAGCTGAGTTTTGTGCATTATTCAAATTGTAGATAACTGTTGACTTCCAAATTTCTCAGCAGTGGCCTAAACAAGCCCCCTGAGGTTCATATTTAAAGTTTTGCTGCATTTTGGGAGGTCTGTAAAAGGCATCCCTACCTTTAAAAAGACGTCTAGTGGAGTTACTTTACAGCCACCATTAAGGAGGCCATCATTCAGAGTCCTAACACAGGCTGGTCTGGTTACCGAGAGCAATCCTGAATCTGCAAATGCTGAAGATTAAAGACAATTAACAGTGTGAAGTTGTTATAACACTGCTTTCAGAATGAGGCAGCACTGAACAGATCTCAGAGTCTCCCTCGACATCATAGGCCTATACTCAAACACATTCACTTAAAAAAGAAAAAAAAACCGGTGGTAAAATTCATCTACTATAAAAAATATATAATTCATCTGGGTTAACGTTACAAATTTTGGGGCATTGTTTTCATTTCGGAGATTTGACAACAGGAAGTGAGGTGGTCCCCCTTTTTCCACTTTCCCCTGCCTCATATTCTTTCTCGGATGAGGGAACTGAAAAGTTTGTATAATATCGCTTTTAGATAATGTAGAACAGGACAGTTAATTGGAAATTTCATTTTCGTCATCATCTAGGATTCAGCCGTTTAATTCAGTAAATCAGAATGAATATTTTGATGTTGAACATCTCAAGGCAAGTAAGTATCAAATGTTCATCTCTAATAATTCCTGATAAACAATCTTGATGTTGGCGTCAATTCAAGTTTTGGCAGATTTTTCCAAATACCTAGGGAAAAATTCAGATTGAGGTAGCAAATTTGGATGTTTGCATCAAAAGATAAAACAGCCTTTGTTAGTAACAACCTTCTGATGTATAATCAGCACAAAAATTGGTAAACAGTGTAGCTGAGTGACAGAAAAAAAAGAGAGAAAATTTGTTTATTTTACACGCTCTCATGCCGTTCATATTGTGCAGGGGTATATGAGTGGCATCCATTTTGAAGTTTTGTATTAAGAAGAATATAATAAGCCTAAAAACAATAAACTTTCTGTTTGTTTGCTTGTTTGTTTGTTTGTTTGTTTTGCTAGTGGCACTCATCAGATTTGCATTGCACATAATATAAAAGCGTAGATATATGACTGAAAATTCGTCTCCTATTTCTATGCATATTTTTTGCCATTCATATAGTACGTGAGTATAGGAGTGGCGACCATTTCGAATTGAAAGTAAGCTTAAAGGAGAAAGCTAGTAACTGATCAGTGGGAATCAGTGGAAATGCTTGGAGATGATTGTTCCAATCCTTATGGGATTCATTCAAGAGTTCATTGTATATCTATTGTTGTGTGAAAATGATTTGCTTCAGAATGGTCTCATATTCAAGTAATGTGCAGTTTAATGCTTCGAGGTTAGCGTCCCTGGTCAGTGACGGAGCATTAATCTGCACATTACTTGAATATGAGACCGTTCTGAAGCAAATCATTTTCACACAACAATAGATATACAATGAACTCTTGAATGAATCCCATGAGGATTGGAACAATCATCTCCCAGCATTTCCACTGATTCCCACTGATCAGTTACTAGCCTTCCCCTTTAAAATACTAAATGTACCTCTTCAAATGAAAAATTTCTTGCATGCGCAAGTAGAATTACTCAGGAACAAAAATTTGAAAAACTTTGATGGAATAATTTGTCATAAAATTGACGTAACTGGGATTATCATGGCCAAATTAGCATATCTGGCGGCCATTTTGGATTTTTGCGTTTTGCCGAAAATGCTCAAGGTTACGCGAGTGGCATCAATCGGATTTGGAATCAGCACCCTCGAATTGACAAGAAACAAAAAAAAAAAATTGTATATATCAAAAAACAAGGTTAGGTGCACTTTCTATGGAGCCTAGCCTGGACTATACGTGCTCATACACGTTGAAGGCATTTTCATTGCCACAGTAGTGCCTGCTGCTCAAAAAAGTTTGTTCGCACAAACATAAAAACACAAACACAAACAGACACACGTACGCATGCAGGCACACGTATGCACACAGACAAACAAATCATTACCACTATACAATCACCACACATGCACAGTTTCTACATATTGTATTATTAAACTCCAAACATACACACACACACACACACACAGCTATACGGAAACTCATACACAGGTCACTTATTGTACGCACCTACAAATCATACATTGCACATACCATGTAGCTCCCAACACACACAGACACACACAGACACACACATACACACACACACGCATAACTTACCAGTCATACCCATCCCACCAAAGCATAACACCGGAGCAACCACACCGAGCCGGGGGCGACAATCTTTGACGGGGCGACAATCTTTGTCGCAACATTTTTTGTTTTTGTTTTTTTCCATCATAGATTGTCGCTATCGAGGTCAAAAATTGGGAACTGCACAAGCGTCACAGATTGTCGCCAGACGACAATCTTTGACGGGGCGACAATCCTTGACGCCAACTCCGTCTAGGATTGTCGCGCCGACCCGGAGACGACAATCCTTGTCGGGGCGACAATCCTTGTCACAACACACGCCCATCTTTAGCATCTCGAAAGTCGAAATAGTTGATTGAATGAATGGTCTGCTAACAATCTGCTGCACTTTGAGAAGGTCAGGCTTTGACTATATGGAACAGATCCCAGTCGCAGGGAGGACTTTCGTTCCCCACATCAAGAGGAAAGTCCCCTGTGACAGTAATAATAGTAATAAAAATCATAATAATAATAATAATAAGAAGAAGAATGATAATGATAAAAATGGCAATAAAACATTGAACACAGATTGTCACATGGCCGAGCTTGTGAAGGTTCAAAATAGTTTTACGAAATATGGTGGTAATGCAAATTTGTTAATGTTTCAATTATACACTGTATTGTTTTTTCTAGCGATGGCATCAAAACATGTAATCGAGGAATGCGTCGATGAGAGCCTGACAAGTCAAAGCCAGTGTACTTATCAAACTCCTTCCGACACTAGCTCCTTTAATCTTACCTGTGTCGTCAGTGGATTCAAGCCTAACATTTCGATGTTTTGGACTGAAGAATCGGGAGAGAGACTGAATTTCACGGTTTCACAACAAATAACACTATCTGATGACACCTACGAGAGGTTCGAGACAATCACTGTTTCATCGACCCATCAAGAAGAGCAAACCTTCATATGCATAGCTATTGGTGACCCACTGAACGGAACGTCGACAACAGGAGTCTATATTCTACCCATATCAGGTTTCGTGAAACGTTGACCATTATGTTTTCGAAGAACATATGCATGGAAAATTACCTTAATGTAATGATGAAAAGTAATGATGGGGCTAACATAATAGCAATGAACAAACAATAACTGTACGACAAAAATGACAAAGCTAAATCAAATCCTTTTTCTAGTACAGATTAAGGGAAGCACATTTTACGATCTCAGGACTTCTTTCTCTAGGCCTACCAAATACAGTTATGCTAAAATTGATATTTTGTATCAACTACTTCTTTGAGACTGTACAGAAATACACGATGTGATATTAGTAGAATCTGTATTCACATCATTCAACGACTCTTAACACAGTAATTTACAATGAAGTGTTTCGGTGTTTTTCTTCCTCAAATTTCAGAAAAAAGCAATAATTTCGGACTTGCCTTTGGACTAACCTTCGTGGTTCTTGCTGTTGTCATCCTAGTTCTGCTTGTCGGAATATTTTTGCAACGGCACAATACGTACCTCGTACAAAAAGGTAGGATTCTTTGGGGGTTTTTATGAGTTACACTTGTCAAACCAATTCAAATTACTGTTTGATTCACAGAAAACCCATCAAACTAAGCAAACAATAAAGAATTTGATTCCGTTTTCCTTCACGTTATTGCATGTTGCAGAAATAATGCGAAACAACCAGGATTCTACAGTGGCGGATCCAGGCGGGACCGCACCGGGCGCCCGCCCCCTTTATTTATGTTTTTCTTTTATATCAAATCAAAAGAAATAGAAAGAAAAATATGGGGGTGCCCCCTTTAATTTTGTAAAGGCGCCTCCAATCTACGGAATTCCTGGTTCCGCCCTTGTTCTATAACATTGTCGTAAGGTACATTGTATTGAATAATAAATCAGGATTATTGTTTTCATAATGGTATGAATTATCGAATACTGAGCAGATGCTGTCATGTTCATGTGTATTTCATGGAGACAATTGTCCACATCATTCATAAAGATACTTTTACATAATGTGGCTTATATCCCTGTTGGAGACTGTTCAAAACCCAGCGGCCTAACGTGGAATCAAAGATTATGGGTACGACTCTCTGTTACATTATTACAAAGAATAATTATTGAAAACGAAAAAAAGAAAGAGGAGAATTATACAGAGTCCATCAGTTCCTGAATTATTGGTTGCTGCATCATATGATCGATTTCGAATGGAAATGATATTTCACGAACACTACAGGAAATTTTCTTCATATGTTACTTGTGTGAATATTTATTATCTTTTCCTGCAAGTCTCACCTATAAATCAATTAGTTACATTTTGAGTCATTTGGCAAACAAACAAACAATAAAGCGACACCGACTAAATATTACGTGATTATGAAAGCAGGGGTAATCATGAATATGTCTAAATATAACAATTAAGTACGAGGAAATATCCCGTGGAAATCCTCTTGAAAAAGAAAGAAATCTTTATCTAGTGTGTATAGAAAATGATTCACCAACTTGAATAAAATTGATATAGGTAGATATACACATGTAATATATAAGTGTTTTTGAGCACTCTACTAAACTAGTTAACTTAAATGTACAACTGACCTATAGAACGTATGTTTCCAGGACAATTTCAAAGAAACAGTGTTATAAGTGTTTGCTAATATGCGCAAATGATTGTGTAATCTTTTGTGTCATAATGATTGATTATATCTTTTTCACGTATAATGTGATGTCTATCAGTTTATACATCTGTGTAACTATTCATGTCTGTATATGTATATATATATATATATATATATATATATATATATATATATATGCACGTGGGTATCTTTTTTTGTCTGTCCGTTTGCTTCTCTTGCTAGAGTCATTACTCGACAATGCGCTCACAGATGAACAAGTACAACAATGCAAAAATGACTTGAAGGTGTATTACCGAAAGACACGACGCAAGGTCACGGTGGATCCACTCAACTTCATGGAACGTGTTAACTTAGATGAGATTTACACAAATTTGAGTCTAATCGATAAAAGTAGCATGCGTAGAACACCAATAACGTACGAAGATCTATTGACCAATGATGAAATTGGGAATCTTTCGAAGCGCCTTTTGATCCAGGGTGAGGGAGGCGTCGGTAAAACAACACTTTGTGCCAAAATAGCCTGGGACTGGTGCCAGGAGAGGATTCTCCAGGACCTGGACATGGTTATCGTAATTCCTCTTCGAGATGTTACTGTCGACAAAACTATTGGTAGTATTGTAGAGAAATATCTCTCTGACTCTAATGAAGCAACGCCAGCCCAGATAGACGACTACATTTCAACAAATCTAAGTAAAGTTCTTCTCGTGTTTGATGGTTTTGACGAGTTCAACGAAAGAATAAAGGGGAATAGCAGCAGTGAGGTCATTCGCATTCTAGGATTAGAGCAATATGAGTCATGTAAGGTAATTGTGACCTCAAGACCATGGAGAACAGAGGAGTTTAGGTTGTACAAGAGTCTTGCCGTAGCCTACACTTTTATTAGCGTTGAAGGATTTAACAAGAAAAACCTACGAACTTACATCAAAAGGTACTTTCGAATAAGAGATAGAAACGCTCTTGCAGAAAGTTTGGTAAATTTCATGGACGAAAATGATGTCATCCGATCTAACATGGCTCCGTTTCCTATCTACTGTGCAATGCTGTGCCTCATGTGGAACGACTTCAGTGAAGAGAGACGAAAGGGATTGCAAAAATTGCAAACTTTTTCGGAGATTTTTTGTGAAATGATAACTTTTTTGAAAGAACATTACGCATCAAAATCCTGTGAAAATCTACAGACTCAAAACATCCCTGAAGATATAGAAGAAGCTAGTACAGCAATCCAAGCCATTAGTGAGACAGCACTGGATGGTTTATTAGAAAGGAAGCTTTCATTTCCTGAAAAACAATTTGAAATGTGTCATGTTGCCATGGAAACATGCTGTAAAGTGGGAGTTCTTACAATAGAAAAAGATATCGACCGGAAGCTTCGACGCGATGCCAATGTTCCATCCTCCAACATTGTGTCGACAGTTTCCTTTCCTCATAAACTATTCCAAGAATACATAGCTTGTGTGCGTATTGGTTCTTTATTCGCCAATGATCGCCCAAGGTACAACAAAGTGAAAAAAAAGCTTCTCTGCCAATGTGAAGAGTTCCGATACCTACTCTACTTTGCATCGGCTTCAGAGAAAGAACTTGGCCTCGATATCATTGACAGCTTGATAGAGAAAGGTGACCAATATTTCTGCCTCGATGTTGCATTTGAATGCCATACTGAGGAGGCTGCCAGTGCAATGGGAAAACGATGGGAAAATTACAAGCTATCGTCTGATATGTCAGAACATACAAAGGCTGGCGTTGTGTTCATGGGAAATTGTAACCAAACCGTGAGTGATATGCCTTTGATTTCAATTTCAAAACCATGCTGCAATATTGTTAAATTGTATTCCATTGTTTGATTGCATGTTTGTGTGTATGTGTGTGTCAAGGGAATGCCTAGATAACATATTATTGTCATTCCCGTTTATTTTTACATATGTCGTAATTGTTTCTTTCACGGATTACGGGGAAAAAGCAAGATAGAGTTTTGAAGAAGCTAAATATTCTTTTTTTTTTTTCGTTCGAAAGCATTATATGTTTTGAGTGGTTTATACCGATATCCTATCATCATGCAGATACGTCGCGTTTTTTTTTTTTGTGTGTGTGTGTGTGTGTGTGTGTGTGTGTGTGTGTGTGAAACGTTCATCGAAATTGCTGTTTGTTTGTTTGTTTGTTTGTTTTTTAAGCGTTATTTAAACGTTATTCTTACATTCTTTCAAAAGTAATGCGCGTATACGAGACTATAAGAAACATTTCTTTCTGTTGTGTCAAGCTATAATTTTGTGGAAGAGAATGTGTAAGACTCCACAGTTGCAAAAATGGTGCGGTCGTGATCATGTCAATGTGATCATAATTACACTGAGGCACTGTGTACCAACCCGAGTTATCATACTGACTAGATATCCCTTGCTCGATGGAACGCAGTTTCCTGCAGTGTATTCACACTTTTTTTTTTCGCATATTTGACCAATATGAAACGCTCGGAATTAACAGTGTGGAAATTATTTTCCACTCCTTGTTGTATGTGTGTGTGTGTGTGTGTGTTTGTGTGTGTGAGTGTGTTTCACATAGCATTGTTCTGTTCTATAATGTGAATTGATGATTCGCGAATATCTGCTGACCCTATAAAAGGGCCCGAATCTACAGTGTAAAAATATTTCACACTGTGTTTCACATGTTTCAGAGTGTCGGAAACTGTGCTCTTTCCAGCAGGGATAGTATTTACGATGGGGAATTTAGCAGGGATGGTGCTGTATAGGCAGTCCCTTACGCCCCTCTATGCTGTATGTTTGTTTGGTCTTTATTTTCCTCCCCATTGCCCACCCCTAAAATATGCATATTCTTTGGTTCTTTTTTTTTTTCTTTTTTTACTACCATTCGTCAATCGTTCCCTTCAGGAAACGTTGCTTATTAATGATGTGAGTTGCGGAAAAACTGTGTCACGGTACTTGGCGGAGGGTATGTGTTCCAGCTCTGTACTGCGCAAAGTTACACTGGAAAACCCACGATTACACACCGACTTCTATATGATCATGGGTAAAAAGGCTTCAAACTGCCAGGTAAGACCTCTTGACTCTAGTTCCATAACTTGATTATCATAGCATTCAGACTGACTTTGGGTTCTTACAACAGTAGGTTGTTATTTTGCCACTTTGAATGACACGAATAATGATAATAATGTTTAAGAGAATACGTTTTCAGACATTCCTTCTGTTTATATTACTTCAGTTGTCTATATCAGTTGTAAAAAAAATAATGACTGAAAAGTGACTGGATGATTGTAAAATAAAAATCTCTGTCATTGTAAAACTAGGGAAAGCGATAACAAACACAAACTTATTGAAATTATGGATTGGGTAATTTTAACGATTTTACGAAAGAACCAGCTAGCTTTTGGCCTAGTGACAATATAACGTTCGTGCCCAATCACTCGCCTCTGTATTTGCACTCTGGTTCTTTGTCGTCTGTGCCTGTCTTCGGAGGCTGTTTACCCCATCCACAAGGAAGGGGCAAAGTTGGTGTCGGACCAAAATAGGAACATTTATATTTAATATCAATGTATGATATTATCCATTCGGTACTCAACCTCGAATGCAGATCCCGCGGAAAACATCTTGAACACTTCCAACTCTCTAAAGGGTGCGAGCATTCGAAGGTCATCTCCGTATTCCCCACACAACAAAATAATGACAACCTTGGTCGTATGCAGTTCGATAATATTGTAGTGATTGGTTGTGATTGGTTGTGCAGTATTTGCATTCACTCGAAGTGGCAAGGTTTGTATGGTGACCGCTAGTGGCATTTTAGCAACACTCGTAGTGACTCATGAAGAGCTCTTTAAGCGAATAGTAATGATGGATAATGCATGGATATGGATAAATCGCCCAAGCCTCAGCGACACGGCGTTTAAACTCTCATGCACTCTTGTTCAAGTTTGGAGGCGGTTCTAATTTTTTTTTTTTGTTGGCCATGATAAGTGAGATAACTTATCCCATCAAATCTGAAAACTACATTAAAGTGGTAGTCTTCCATCGAAATATCACGTGTTTGTTTGCTTGTCATGTTTTGTTTTATTTTTTACCTCTTTAGCACTATCTATACTACAATGTATCAAATAAAAACCGATAAAGATTGCAATTGCAAATGAAAACTAGAAATGTCGCTTTGGCGACTGGTATGCCTCCGCCAAAATGCACGATTTTCCCAATAGGTCTAGATAGTACATGTGGACAATGTGTGATTACATTTTCACAAAATTGGCAAAATATTGAAATGACAAGTTTGTCACAAATGTGTTGAATGTTCACCTTCCTTGACCTAGGTTTAATTGGATGAATAGGAGGGCATGTATCTAGGGATTTAAGGACTTTAACTTGACTTTGACCCTTTAGGCATTGAGTAATTTTCAAGGTACAGGTGTGGAGAAAAAGTGCAATTTCTGAATTAAATAGTAAATTGTTACCATTTTCATCTGGCCCTTGACCCTAAAATTCATAAGATAATCACTTTCAGGTAGAACATACATAATATGTACTAAGTTTCAAGATAACTTGAGCCACTTAGAAGATATGGAGGAAAAATTTAGTTCAGCACTTTCACTCGATCTTTGACCTTTTGACCTTTGAGGCAAAAAAAGAAGAAAAAAAAATCAGAGAATTTCTATTAGGTTACACATGCATACACCAAGCGTAAAAAATAATAACCCTGCTGGCATTGCATAAATATGAGGGAAATAGTAAAATTTTGAAGTGTTGCACTTGACCTTTGACCCCTGACCGTTGACCCCATGAACCCTACATTCTCTAGATAATCACTTCCAGTCAGTACATGTATATACTATGTTCCATGAAGATACCTTGAACAATTTTCCAAGGCACGAAGAAAAAAAAGAAGTTTTGATATTTTTACTTGACCTTTTGACCTTTGACCTTTGACCTCATGACCCAAACTTTCACCAGAGAATCTAAATTGGGTAATACATGTATACACTAAGTTTCAAGAAAATATCTTCAGGCATTCAATAGATATGGCGAAAATAGTGAAATTTCATGTATTTGACCCTGACCTTTTGACCTTTGACCTTTGACCTCATGACGCAAACTTTCACCAGAGAATCTTAATTGGGTAATACATGTATACACTAAGTTTCAAGAAAATATCTTCAGGCATTCAATAGATATGGTGGAAATAGTGAAATTTTATGTATTTGACCTTGACCTTTTGACCTTTGACCTTGAGCATGTGCACCCAAAAGTTGATAGGCACAACTTCACCCCCTAATACACATACATACCTCAACAGGTTTTGATAGTTACCTTGTCCACAAAATTCATTACGGACGGACGGACGGACGGAAGGACGGACAGACGGAAGGACGGACGGACGGAAGGAAGGACGGACGGACGGACGGACAACCCGAAAACATGATGCCTCCGGCACCACTAAAAACAAACAAACAAGAACAGCCTTTGAAAAGAAAATTGGATTGACGTTTTGTGTGTACCTCTGATTTAACCCTTCTAACATCAACCTATTTTGTTGTATTTACATAATATAATTGTATACTTCTCTGTCCTTCTTCAGCAATCGTCATTCTCGGAGATCCAACAGTCAAATAACAATGCTATGGATGACTCATTTCTGTAAAATTCAAAGAAAATCAGTGTTCGTGCTGGAAATGTGAAAAAAAGGCACGACAAAGTGTAAGACGTTTGCTTATTCCTAAATGGTGGTGCAATAAAAGCAATGATAAAATTCACACAATGTATACGGTTACGAACGCGCCTTGGCTGAATTCGGAAGAATTCGGTGGACTTTCCAATGATAGGGGATTTACACAGAAAAAAACCTAAACAAACAAACAAACAAACAAAAAACGGGCACTTGGACTGGATCATATTGTATCCAATATTGTTCTCCCACATACCCTTGCTACATGTATACCATTTCACATGTAAGATTTTGTCGATACTATTTATACTAAAGGAAAACATTAACGTCTTCAAATTGTATGTTGTTGTTGTTATTTTAAAGATCGAAAGAAAAAGAAAGAAATGGGGCCCTATACAAATAATTTGCCCCAGACAGCACTTATAACATAAAACAAACATTACAGATCTTAAAGAGATATAAACAAGAATATTAAATACATACCAAGTCTCCTCGAGGGAGCTCATATCGTCTCCACGAGGGAGCTCATATTGTCTCCACAAAGGAGCTCATAAATTCTCCACGAGGGAGCTCATATTGTCTCCATAAAGGAGCTCATTACGTCTCCACGAGGGAGCTCATATGATTTTGATGAATACCTCATATTCTTCAGACAAACTCAAATAACTACACAACACACGCGCGCGCGTGTACCGCACACTAACTCATCCACGTGCACACACTCAACCACATACACACACCTCCAACCACGCACAGACACACCCATATCATGGTTCAACCCAAAATAATGTACAGTATTTAAATAGAGCACACACACAATGATATGTTTTTTTTGTTTTGTTTTTTTAGAAAATATTCAATTGTCATTTCTTAAACACCCCAAGGACTATTCTATAAATTTAAAGTCAGCATAGTAAAAACTCAAAATATTCAATCACAATCTTTTTTTTTTATTCTTAACATCCCTTTCGATAACATTTACACAAACAAATGCTAGAGTGACTGCCACTTTAAACTGCACTGGCTGAGAATACCCCCAAAATGTATTTGTCATCTGCATAACATTGATTAATATCCTCATAGAGTTAAACATTGGAATTTTGTTTGTTAACTTTTGTATGAATAATTGTTTCTTTAACACGCAAAATCGCAACACAGTTTAAAGCGTCGTTTTCTTTTTCATTAGAACTGAATATACACTTAACGAAAAAGTGATTTTCCCCTAACATATTTAATGAATGTTTCAACAAATATTTTTGACAATTTTCATAATTCAAACGGGAATGGGTAGGTAATTTCATTACTCATCATATGAATGACATATTATTGCCACCATATATAATTATTGATGTGAAAAAAGGGCATGTCATGTAAAAATGCAGGGGGGGAGTTGCACTTGAGGTTATATGATGCATATTTTGTACATTTCCCATGTAAGTTAGCAAACAACTTTATTTTAATTGTTATGTAATTCTCAAGATTTGTTCAAGTACAGTGTGCTTCCCTATCAAACAGATGTTATGCATACTTTTTAAACAATAGGCCTTTTCAATATGAAAATGTTGGTCGAAGCCATGTGCTTCTTAATTCCAAATCTTGTTGATCACATTAATGTGCTTATGGACATTTTGCACTATGCCGCGTCAGCAAATTGTTCAAAGAGGCAGAACTACAGCTCTCCTTGAAGATGGGGTTCCGGATAAAGAGGTGGCCAGGAGACTAGGGGTTTCGCCCAATGCCACAAGGAAACTTAGGACAAATCTGAGGACAAATCTCGAACGCTCTTAATGGAAAATTGTCGAACTACCGCCAGAACTATGCACTGGATCGTTAAATTGCAATTATAGATATGCAAAAGCTCCGCTACTGGGTCCCTTTCGATAGTCTGTACACTTTTAAGTTTGACGTATTGTTGTTGTTGTTGTTTTTTTTTTGTTTTTTTTTTATCACAGAGTGTGCAGCAGATCTTTCACTTAGAAAAGCTCCCTCATATGCAGAGGCGTCGATGGAGGGTGAGGGGGGGGGGGGGGTGGCTCCCCTATAAAAGTATTGGGGACAAACATATCATTTTGCTCCTCCTCGTAACTCCCGAGATGTGGAAATGTTTTCACTCTTTTGATAGAAAACTGTGTAAATATTTCACCCAATGATGGCTGAATTTCAATTCTGAAAATACAAATCTCCCTCGCGTAAGAGGGGGATGGGCCTAACACCTTCCATACTCTCTCCGTTCAGTCATTTCTACTTAATACACTTTAGATTGACAGATTTTAAAATGTTTCATCTATTATAAAGAGTGCACCAGGTCTGTTACTTCAATTTAAAGAGAGGCACATGTTCCTTGGGTGGGAGGAAATATCTAGATGATTTCAATTAACGAAGGGTTCCCTTCCCCCCCCCCCCCCCACAAAAAAAAGTAATATACACTTTTGGGGTTGCAATTTTCCTTGATTATATCATAAATGTGTTTACGATATATTTTCATCTGAATTCTAAAAATGCAAAGCACCCTCTTTATGCAGGGGCGTCCACCCTGGAGGAAGGGGAACGCGGACGGGGGAAGAAGGAGGGGCAGAGACATCATTATTATCCCCAATGATTCCCGAAATGAGGAAAATTTTCTTGTGTTTTTTAATAGAAAAGTGGAAGGGTGGTGTTAGCACTCGTCCTTGCCTTCTCTCTGCTCGCCTGTCCCCCCCCCCCCCCTGCCCTTATGCATACAAATAGACTGTGGTAGTGCTTTGAGCATAGACAGTTTTCCAAATATGCCACATAATGTGTGCACCAAAACGTTTCTAAAAATGCAATCAGAAAATACAGAATCTCCCTCGTGTAGGAAGGGGGAATAGGGAATAAGGCTTATCCCCTCATAGCTTCTCTTACAAATTTTCCTATATTCCGAAGAAAAAAAAATAGTTCTAAGACTGCAAAAAAAAAAAAAAAAAAAAAAAAAAAGCTTCCTCGAATATGGGAGACGTATTTTGCCACCCTCCCATTGCTTGGTCCCCTCTATAGACTGAGTATACTTTGGGGAATGACAATTTTCGAATTTTTCACAAAAAGTGTGTATCAGGTCGCTTTATTTCAACTGTAGTAACGCAAAAGTTCTGTCTTGTGTTCCCCGTCCCACACCCTCCCCCTAAGCTCTACCTCGCTAGACTTTGTACATATATAACACAAAGATGGTGCACACTCACAATAGGAGCTAAATTCCATGATTTTAACACTTCCCCGACAAAGCCTTATTCATTTCTACAATTATTATTTCTTTTTTTATTCTCGGGGGGGGGGGGGGCGCTGGAAAAATATTCAACAAATATTGCACCAAAAGTTTGCACCAGATCGCTGAAATTTCAGGTCTGCAAATGCAAAATCACCTGCGTGTGGGAAGAGAAGTGCCCCTTTATGTACACCCTCGTGTGCTTGCTTTTTTCTGTTTGAATTGCTTGCGTCTTAACAGACAGCGTTCGTGATAACTATTCATCGTAAAAATTAATACAATGAGTTTGTTCAAATATTACCATTTTATAGGCAAATTGTAATCCACATCAAAATATTCTGCACCCTTAAATAAGTGGGACTGTTTCAAGTCCATAAAACACCAAAGCATGCATAATATTGCACTGTTTACAACATCAAAATGCAAAATCTTCTCACCGCGTAGAAGGGGGAACACCCCCTTCCCACACCCTCCCACCCCCCTCTCCCACCCTGCCGCTCACTCCGCTCGCTCGGGCTCGGTCGCG